>NW_027052772.1:0-201123 GCF_011386835.1 Chrysemys picta bellii | reverse complement strand
ACTCACCGCAGCCGGGGGTTCGCTGCCCTTCAATCTCGCCAGTTCCAGTTCACGCTGATGCTGTCTCTCATTCTCCTGTCTCTGTCTCTCATTCTCCTGTCTCTGTCTCTCATTCTCCTCCCGTTCACGCTGATGCTGTCTCTCTTTCTCCTCCCGTTCATGCTGACGCTGTCTCTCTTCATGCTGTCTCTGTTGTTCACGATCCTCCAGCTCCCTCAGTTTTAGCTCTTTCTCCCATTCCAGCCAATTCCGCTCCCCGGATGCTGAACGTCGCCGGGAGGATCCTCTGCTGGCCGGCGAGCTTCGCCGGGGGGACCCCCTGCTGGCCGGGGGGGTCACGGCGCCTTCAGTATTTGCTGGGCTCCTCCCCACCCTTCCCCTAGGCATAGGAAGGAGGGGTCTCGGGAAGCCCTCAGCAGCGGGCTGACCACTCCCAGCTGGGACAGACACTGGTGCCCTGCGCTGCATTTGCCAGGCTGCTTCCCTGAGACACAGGGATCGGTTCATTCGCGCGATCTTCCGCCTCCAGCTGGGCAATGAGCTGTTCTTTGGTGAGCCTCCCAATGCGCAGCCGCCTCTGCTGGCACAGCTCCACCAGGTCGCTCTTAAGCCGCTGGGCATACATCTTCCTGCTGGCCACTCACCGGCCTGTGTGCTCACAGCTCCCCACAGTTCCCAGGGGGACCCCTAGTGTGCCAGCCCTTCTCGAGGTCACCACCTCTCTGCCAGGGTCGAGCTGCAGACTCCTCCGCCCCTGGGACCACTCGCTGCGATCCCCCCGGGGGACCCTGTTACTGCAAAAGTCCTTCTCGCTGGTCACACACTCCCAGGGGTAATAACCGTCTCTCTCCCACTCTTCAGCGTGCCTGGTCCCCGTCAATCCCCCTTCGTTTTACTGCTCCCCAGTCACTTACTGCAGGAAGCGCCGTCCACGGGGTGCAGTAGATCCCGCCGCTGCCACCAGTTGTCACGGAGTATTGGGGAACTCAGGGCCCTGCACCCCCGGCTTCCTGCGATTCACCATGACTCTCAGCCAGCCAGTAAAGCAGAAGGTTTATTTGGATGACAGGAACACAGTCCAAGACAGGTCTTGCAGGCACAGACAACAGGGCCCCCCTCAGTTAGGTCCAGCTTGGGGTCCCAGGGCATGCCAGCCCACCCCCCTTGGGGGGTCAGAGCCATCTCTGCCTCCCAGCCATCTCTCCAGCTCGCTTCCAGCACTCTGCCTTCAGCGACCCCTCCCACAGCCTTTGTTCGGTTTCCCGGGCCCCGGAGTCACCTGACCTCCAACCCCCTCCTGGGTTCTCATGTTACAAGCTCAGGTATGTTCCCTTGGGCCGGCTCCCATCCCCCGATGCAGACCATCCTAGTCACACTCCCCTGTCAGCATTCACACACCCCAGCAAGAACAGTCCCAGTTCGTCACAGGGGGGGGTGGCAGTTTGTGGGGCAGTGGAGGGGAGGGGAGGGGGGGTGGCAGTTTGGGGGCGCAGTGGAGGGGAGGGGGGGTGGCAGTTTGGGGGCGCAGTGGAGGGGAGGGGGGGTGGAAGTTTGGGGGCGCAGGGGAGGGGAGGGGAGAAGCGGAGGCTCCGCCCCCCGGGAGCGCCCCGGCCCCGGGTGCAGCGGGGGGACCGGGACCGAGCCCAGCGACGGGCCGGGGCCGGGGCCGGGCGGCGATGTGCTGGGGCTGAAAGTGCCACTTAGACCGGACCGGGCACCGCGGCTGAGCGCCCCGGGGCCCCCGAGCCGGGCCGCGCGCCCCTGGGTGTGCGGGGCCGGACCAACCTCCGCGGGGCCCCGCCCCCAGCCCCGCCCCCAGCCCCGCCCTGCTCCGCTCGGCCCCGCCCCCAGCCCGTACCCCGACCCGCCCCCTGCTCCGACCCCGCCCTGCTCTGCCCCGCCCCCCTGCCCCGACCCGCTCGGCCCCGCCCCCTGCCCCGACCCGCTCGGCCCCGTCCCCTGCCCCGACCCCGCTCGGCCCCGCCCCCAGCCCCGAACCGCTCGGCCCCGCCCCCAGCCACTACCCCGCCCCGCCCCTGCCCCGACCCGCTCGGCCACGCCCCCTGCCCCGACCCGCTCGGCCCCGCCCCCAGCCCCGACCCGCTCGGCCCCGCCCCCTGCCCCGACCCGCTCGGCCCCGTCCCCAGCCACTACCCCGCCCCGCCCCTGCTCCGACCCGCTCGGCCCCGGGGGCTCGGCCTCTGCCCTGATCGCTCTGCCCCGCCCCCTGCGACCTCCTTTCGCCTCCCTAGTCCCCGCCCCTTAAACTCCTCTACCTACGCTGAGACCGGAAGCGGAAGTGAGTGTGGCGCACAGGACGCCATTAGGAGAAGGTCAGAGGCGCCAGAAGGTGGGTGGGGCCGTTTCGTGCGGCTTCTGCCAGCCCCGGTGCATTGTGGGTTTCCTCCTTCCTCCCAGCGAGTGTCTGCGGTTCTCAGTCACGTGTTGCCCTCGCGCCTCCACGCGCCACAAGGAACCCGGCCCCGCCCCCGCGCCTGAGTCTGCCCCCGTGGGGCCCCTCAGCCCCCATCCCCTCCCCCACCCGCTCCCTAGTGCCCCGACATCCCCCTCAGCCCCCATCCCCTCCCCCACCCGCTCCCTAGTGCCCCATCTCCGTCAGCCCCCCCCTCCCCCACCCGCTCCCTAGTGCCCCGACATCCCCCTCAGCTCCCATCCCCTCCCCCACCCGCTCCCTAGTGCCCCGACATCCCCCTCAGCCCCCCCCCCACCCGCTCCCTAGTGCCCCGACATCCCCCTCAGCCCCCATCCCCCACCCGCTCCCTAGTGCCCCGACATCCCCCTCAGCTCCCCCTCCCCTCCCCCACCCGCTCCCTAGTGCCCCGACATCCCCCTCAGCTCCCCCTCCCCTCCCCCACCCGCTCCCTAGTGCCCCGACATCCCCCTCAGCTCCCCCTCCCCTCCCCCACCCGCTCCCTAGTGCCCCGACATCCCCCTCAGCCCCCATCCCCTCCCCCACCCGCTCCCTAGTGCCCCGACATCCCCCTCAGCTCCCCCCCCCACCCGCTCCCTAGTGCCCCGACATCCCCCTCAGCTCCCCCCTCCCCCACCCGCTCCCTAGTGCCCCGACATCCCCCTCAGCTCCCCCCTCCCCTACCCGCTCCCCTACTGCCCCGACATCCCCCTCAGCTCCCCCCTCCCCTACCCGCTCCCTAGTGCCCTGACATCCCCCTCAGCTCCCCCTCCCCTCCCCCACCCGCTCCCTAGTGCCCCGACATCCCCCTCAGCCCCCTCCCCTCCCCCACCCGCTCCCTAGTGCCCCGACATTTCCCTCAGCCCCCATCCCCCTCCCCCACCCGCTCCTAGTGCCCCGACATCCCCCTCAGCCCCCACCCCTCCCCCACCCGCTCCCTAGTGCCCCGACATCCCCCTCAGCTCCCCCCCTCCCCTACCCGCTCCCTAGTGCCCCGACATCCCCCTCCGCCCCCATCCCCTCCCCCACCCGCTCCCTAGTGCCCCGACATCCCCCTCAGCCCCCTCCCCTCCCCCACCCGCTACCTAGTGCCCCGACATCCCCCTCAGCTCCCCCCCCTCCCCTCCCCCACCCGCTACCTAGTGCCCCGACATCCCCCTCAACCCCATCCCCTCCCCCACCCGCTCCCTAGTGCCCCGACATCACCCTTACCCCCATCCCCTCCCCCACCCGCTCCCTAGTGCCCCGACATCCCCCTCAGCCCCCATCCCCTCCCCCACCCGCTCCCTAGTGCCCCGACATCCCCCTCAGCCCCCATCCCCTCCCCCACCCGCTCCCTAGTGCCCCGACATCCCCCTCAGCCCCCATCCCCTCCCCCACCCGCTCCCTAGTGCCCCGACATCCCCCTCAGCTCCCCCCCTCCCCCACCCGCTCCCTAGTGCCCCGACATCCCCCTCAGCCCCATCCCCTCCCCCACCCGCTCCCTAGTGCCCCGACATCCCCCTCAGCCCCCATCCCCTCCCCCACCCGCTCCCTAGTGCCCCGACATCCCCCTCAGCTCCCCCTCCCCTCCCCCACCCGCTCCCTAGTGCCCCGACATCCCCCTCAGCCCCCATCCCCTCCCCCACCCGCTCCCTAGTGCTCCGACATCCCCCTCAGCTCCCATCCCCTCCCCCACCCGCTCCCTAGTGCCCCGACATCCCCCTCAGTCCCCATCCCCTCCCCACCCGCTCCCTAGTGCCCCGACATCCCCCTCAGCCCCCATCCCCTCCCCCACCCGCTACCTAGTGCCCCGACATCCCCCTCAGCCCCCATCCCCTCCCCCACCCGCTCCCTAGTGCCCCGACATCCTCCTCAGCCCCATCCCCTCCCCCACCGCTCCCTAGTGCCCCGACATCCTCCTCAGCCCCCATCCCCTCCCCCACCCACTCCTAGTGCCCCGACATCCCCCTCAGCCCCCACCCCCTCCCCCACCCGCTCCCTAGTGCCCCGACATCCCCCTCAGCCCCCATCCCCCTCCCCCACCCGCTCCCTAGTGCCCCGACATCCCCCTCAGCCCCCACCCCCTCCCCCACCCGCTCCCTAGTGCCCCGACATCCCCCTCAGCCCCCATCCCCTCCCCACCCGCTCCCTAGTGCCCCGACATCTCCCTCAGCCCCCCCCCCTCCCCCACCCGCTCCCTAGTGCCCCGACATCCCCCTCAGCTCCCTTCCCCTCCCCCACCCGCTCCCTAGTGCCCCGACATCCCCCTCAGCCCCCCCCCTCCCCCACCCGCTCCCTAGTGCCCCGACATCCCCCTCAGACCCCATCCCATCCCCCACCCGCTCCCTAGTGCCCCGACATCCCCCTCAGCCCCCATCCCCCTCCCCCACCCGCTCCCTAGTGCCCCGACATCCCCCTCAGCTCCCCCCCCTCCCCCACCCGCTCCCTAGTGCCCCGACATCCCCCTCCGCCCCCATCCCCTCCCCCACCCGCTCCCTAGTGCCCCGACATCCCCCTCAGCCCCCTCCCCTCCCCCACCCGCTACCTAGTGCCCCGACATCCCCCTCAGCTCCCCCCCCTCCCCTCCCCCACCCGCTACCTAGTGCCCCGACATCCCCCTCAACCCCATCCCCTCCCCCACCCGCTCCCTAGTGCCCCGACATCCCCCTTACCCCCATCCCCTCCCCCACCCGCTCCCTAGTGCCCCGACATCCCCCTCAGCCCCCATCCCCTCCCCCACCCGCTCCCTAGTGCCCCGACATCCCCCTCAGCCCCCATCCCCTCCCCCACCCGCTCCCTAGTGCCCCGACATCCCCCTCAGCCCCATCCCCTCCCCCACCCGCTCCCTAGTGCCCCGACATCCCCCTCAGCTCCCCCCCTCCCCCACCCGCTCCCTAGTGCCCCGACATCCCCCTCAGCCCCATCCCCTCCCCCACCCGCTCCCTAGTGCCCCGACATCCCCCTCAGCCCCCATCCCCTCCCCCACCCGCTCCCTAGTGCCCCGACATCCCCCTCAGCTCCCCTCCCCTCCCCCACCCGCTCCCTAGTGCCCCGACATCCCCCTCAGCCCCCATCCCCTCCCCCACCCGCTCCCTAGTGCTCCGACATCCCCCTCAGCTCCCATCCCCTCCCCCACCCGCTCCCTAGTGCCCCGACATCCCCCTCAGTCCCCATCCCCTCCCCACCCGCTCCCTAGTGCCCCGACATCCCCCTCAGCCCCCATCCCCTCCCCCACCCGCTACCTAGTGCCCCGACATCCCCCTCAGCCCCCATCCCCTCCCCCACCCGCTCCCTAGTGCCCCGACATCCTCCTCAGCCCCATCCCCTCCCCCACCCGCTCCCTAGTGCCCCGACATCCTCCTCAGCCCCCATCCCCTCCCCCACCCGCTCCCTAGTGCCCCGACATCCCCCTCAGCCCCCACCCCCTCCCCCACCCGCTCCCTAGTGCCCCGACATCCCCCTCAGCCCCCATCCCCTCCCCCACCCGCTCCCTAGTGCCCCGACATCCCCCTCAGCCCCCACCCCCTCCCCCACCCGCTCCCTAGTGCCCCGACATCCCCCTCAGCCCCCATCCCCTCCCCACCCGCTCCCTAGTGCCCCGACATCTCCCTCAGCCCCCCCCCCTCCCCCACCCGCTCCCTAGTGCCCCGACATCCCCCTCAGCTCCCTTCCCCTCCCCCACCCGCTCCCTAGTGCCCCGACATCCCCCTCAGCCCCCCCCCTCCCCCACCCGCTCCCTAGTGCCCCCGACATCCCCCTCAGCTCCCCCCCCTCCCCCACCCGCTCCCTAGTGCCCCGACATCCCCCTCAGCCCCCATCCCCTCCCCACCCGCTCCCTAGTGCCCCGACATCCCCCTCAGCCCCCCCCCTCCCCCACCCGCTCCCTAGTGCCCCGACATCCCCCTCAGCTCCCCCCCCTCCCCCACCCGCTCCCTAGTGCCCCGACATCCCCCTCAGCCCCCATCCCCTCCCCCACCCGCTCCCTAGTGCCCCGACATCCCCCTCAGCCCCATCCCCTCCCCCACCCGCTCTCTAGTGCCCCGACATCCCCCTCAGCTCCCCCCCTCCCCCACCCGCTCCCTAGTGCCCCGACATCCCCCTCAGCCCCATCCCCTCCCCCACCCGCTCCCTAGTGCCCCGACATCCCCCTCAGCCCCCATCCCCTCCCCCACCTGCTCCCTAGTGCCCCGACATCCCCCTCAGCTCCCATCCCCTCCCCCACCCGCTCCCTAGTGCCCCGACATCCCCCTCAGCTCCCCCTCCCCTCCCCCACCCGCTCCCTAGTGCCCCGACATCCCCCTCAGCCCCATCCCCTCCCCCACCCGCTCCCTAGTGCCCCGACATCCCCCTCAGCCCCCATCCCCTCCCCCACCCGCTCCCTAGTGCCCCGACATCCCCCTCAGCTCCCCCCCTCCCCCACCCGCTCCCTAGTGCCCCGACATCCCCCTCAGCCCCATCCCCTCCCCCACCCCGCTCCCTAGTGCCCCGACATCCCCCTCAGCTCCCCCTCCCCTCCCCCACCCGCTCCCTAGTGCCCCGACATCCCCCTCAGCCCCATCCCCTCCCCCACCCGCTCCCTAGTGCCCCGACATCCCCCTCAGCCCCCATCCCCTCCCCCACCCGCTCCCTAGTGCCCCGACATCCCCCTCAGCTCCCCCCCTCCCCCACCCGCTCCCTAGTGCCCCGACATCCCCCTCAGCCCCATCCCCTCCCCCACCCGCTCCCTAGTGCCCCGACATCCCGCTCAGCCCCCCCATCCCCTCCCCCACCCGCTCCCTAGTGCCCCGACATCCCCCTCAGCTCCCCCCCCTCCCCCACCCGCTCCCTAGTGCCCCGACATCCCCCTCAGCCCCATCCCCTCCCCCACCCGCTCCCTAGTGCCCCGACATCCCCCTCAGCCCCCATCCCCTCCCCCACCCGCTCCCTAGTGCCCCGACATCCCCCTCAGCCCCCCCCCCTCCCCCACCCGCTCCCTAGTGCCCCGACATCCCCCTCAGCCCCCCCCCTCCCCCACCCGCTACCTAGTGCCCCGACATCCCCCTCAGCCCCCATCCCCTCCCCCACCCGCTCCCTAGTGCCCCGACATCCCCCTCAGCCCCCATCCCCTCCCCCACCCGCTCCCTAGTGCCCCGACATCCCCCTCAGCTCCCCCTCCCCTCCCCCACCCGCTCCCTAGTGCCCCGACATCCCCCTCAGCCCCCCCCCTCCCCCACCCGCTCCCTAGTGCCCCGACATCCCCCTCAGCTCCCCCTCCCCTCCCCACCCGCTCCCTAGTGCCCCGACATCCCCCTCAGCCCCATCCCCTCCCCCACCCACTACCTAGTGCCCCGACATCCCCCTCAGCCCCCATCCCCTCCCCCACCCGCTCCCTAGTGCCCGACATCCCCCTCAGCCCCCATCCCCCACCCGCTCCCTAGTGCCCCGACATCCCCCTCAGCCCCCATCCCCTCCCCCACCCGCTCCCTAGTGCCCCGACATCCCCCTCAGCCCCCCTCCCCCACCCGCTCCCTAGTGCCCCGACATCCCCCTCAGCCCCCATCCCCTCCCCCACCCGCTACCTAGTGCCCCGACATCCCCCTCAGCCCCATCCCCTCCCCCACCCGCTCCCTAGTGCCCCGACATCCCCCTCAGCCCCCCCCACCCGCTCCCTAGTGCCCCCACATCCCCCTCAGCCCCCATCCCCTCCCCCACCCGCTCCCCAGTGCCCCGACATCCCCCTCAGCCCCCACCTCCCCCACCCGCTCCCTAGTGCCCCGACATCCCCCTCAGCCCCCATCCCCTCCCCCACCCGCTCCCCAGTGCCCCGACATCCCCCTCAGCCCCCACCTCCCCCACCCGCTCCCTAGTGCCCCGACATCCCCCTCCCCCATCCCCCACCCGGTCCCTAGTGCCCCCACATCCCCCTCAGCCCCCATCCCCTCCCCCACCCGCTCCCTAGTGCCCCGACATCCCCCTCAGCCCCATCCCCTCCCCCACCCGCTCCCTAGTGCCCCGACATCCCCCTCCCCCATCCCCCACCCGCTCCCTAGTGCCCCCCACATCCCCCTCAGCCCCCATCCCCTCCCCCACCCGCTCCCTAGTGCCCCGACATCCCCCTCAGCTCCCCCCCTCCCCCACCCGCTCCCCAGTGCCCCGACATCCCCCTCAGCCCCCATCCCCACCCCCACCCGCTCCCTAGTGCCCCGACATCCCCCTCAGCCCCCCTCCCTCACACGCTCCCTAGTGCCCTGACATCCCCCTCAGCCCCCATCCCCTCCCCACCCGCTCCCTAGTGCCCCGACATCCCCCTCAGCTCCCCCCCTCCCCCACCCGCTCCCTAGTGCCCCCGACATCCCCCTCAGCCCCCACCTCCCCCACCCGCTCCCTAGTGCCCCGACATCCCCCTCAGCCCCCATCCCCCACCCGCTCCCTAGTGCCCCCACATCCCCCTCAGCCCCCATCCCCTCCCCCACCCGCTCCCTAGTGCCCCGACATCCCCCTCAGCCCCATCCCCTCCCCCACCCGCTCCCCAGTGCCCCGACATCCCCCTCAGCTCCCCCCCACCCGCTCCCTAGTGCCCCGACATCCCCCTCAGCTCTCCCCCTCCCCTCCCCCACCCGCTCCCTAGTGCCCCGACATCCCCCTCAGCCCCCCTCCCCCACCCGCTCCCTAGTGCCCCGACATCCCCCTCAGCCCCCATCCCCTCCCCCACCCGCTCCCTAGTGCCCCGACATCCCCCTCAGCTCCCCCTCCCCTCCCCCACCCGCTCCCTAGTGCCCCGACATCCCCCTCAGCCCCCATCCCCTCCCCCACCCGCTACCTAGTGCCCCCGACATCCCCCTCAGCCCCATCCCCTCCCCCACCCCGCTCCCTAGTGCCCCGACATCCCCCTCAGCTCCCATCCCCTCCCCCACCCGCTCCCTAGTGCCCCGACATCCCCCTCAGCCCCCATCCCCTCCCCCACCCGCTCCCTAGTGCCCCGACATCCCCCACAGCCCCATCCCCTCCCCCACCCGCTACCTAGTGCCCCGACATCCCCCTCAGCCCCATCCCCTCCCCCACCCGCTCCCTAGTGCCCCCACATCCCCCTCAGCTCCCCCTCCCCTCCCCCACCCGCTACCTAGTGCCCCGACATCCCCCTCAGCCCCCATCCCCTCCCCCACCCGCTCCCTAGTGCCCCGACATCCCCCTCAGCTCCCATCCCCCTCCCCCACCCGCTCCCTAGTGCCCCGACATCCCCCTCAGCTCCCATCCCCTCCCCCACCCGCTCCCTAGTGCCCCGACATCCCCCTCAGCCCCCATCCCCTCCCCCACCCGCTCCCTTGTGCCCCAACATCTCCCTCAGCTCCCCCTCCCCCACCCGCTCCCTAGTGCCCCGACATCCCCCTCAACCCCCATCCCCTCCCCCACCCGCTCCCTAGTGCCCCGACATCCCCCTCAGCTCCCCCTCCCCTCCCCCCACCCGCTCCCTAGTGCCCCGACATCCCCCTCAGCTCCCCCTCCCCTCCCCCACCCGCTCCCTAGTGCCCCGACATCCCCCTCAGCCCCCATCCCCTCCCCCACCCGCTCCCTAGTGCCCCGACATCCCCCTCAGCTCCCATCCCCTCCCCCACCCGCTCCCTAGTGCCCCGACATCCCCCTCAGCCCCTATCCCCCTCCCCCACCCGCTCCCTAGTGCCCCGACATCCCCCTCAGCCCCCATCCCCTCCCCCACCCGCTCCCTAGTGCCCCGACATCCCCCTCAGCTCCCCCCCTCCCCTCCCCCACCCGCTCCCTAGTGCCCCGACATCCCCCTCATCTCCCCCCCCCACCCGCTCCCTAGTGCCCCGACATCCCCCTCAGCCCCCATCCCCTCCCCCACCCGCTCCCTAGTGCCCCGACATCCCCCTCAGCCCCCATCCCCTCCCCCACCCGCTCCCTAGTGCCCCGACATCCCCCTCAGCCCCCCCTCCCCCACCCACTCCCTAGTGCCCCGACATCCCCCTCAGCCCCCATCCCCTCCCCCACCCGCTCCCTTGTGCCCCGACATCTCCCTCAGCTCCCCCTCCCCCACCCGCTCCCTAGTGCCCCGACATCCCCCTCAACCCCCATCCCCTCCCCCACCCGCTCCCTAGTGCCCCGACATCCCCCTCAGCTCCCCCTCCCCTCCCCCACCCGCTCCCTAGTGCCCCGACATCCCCCTCAGCTCCCCCTCCCCTCCCCCACCCGCTCCCTAGTGCCCCGACATCCCCCTCAGCCCCCATCCCCTCCCCCACCCGCTCCCTAGTGCCCCGACATCCCCCTCAGCTCCCATCCCCTCCCCCACCCGCTCCCTAGTGCCCCGACATCCCCCTCAGCCCCCATCCCCTCCCCCACCCGCTCCCTAGTGCCCCGACATCCCCCTCAGCCCCCATCCCCCTCCCCCACCCGCTCCCTAGTGCCCCGACATCCCCCTCAGCTCCCCCCCCTCCCCTCCCCCACCCCGCTCCCTAGTGCCCCGACATCCCCCTCAGCTCCCCCCCCCACCCGCTCCCTAGTGCCCCGACATCCCCCTCAGCCCCCATCCCCTCCCCCACCCGCTCCCTAGTGCCCCGACATCCCCCTCAGCCCCCATCCCCTCCCCCACCCGCTCCCTAGTGCCCCGACATCCCCCTCAGCCCCCCCCTCCCCCACCCACTCCCTAGTGCCCCGACATCCCCCTCAGCCCCCATCCCCTCCCCCACCCGCTCCCTTGTGCCCCGACATCCCCCTCAGCCCCCATCCCCTCCCCCACCCGCTCCCTAGTGCCCCGACATCCCCCTCAGCCCCCATCCCCTCCCCCACCCGCACCCTAGTGCCCCGACATCCCCCTCAGCTCCCCCCCTCCCCCACCCGCTCCCTAGTGCCCCGACATCCCCCTCAGCTCCCCCCCTCCCCTCCCCCACCCGCTACCTAGTGCCCCGACATCCCCCTCAGCTCCCCCCCCACCCGCTCCCTAGTGCCCCGACATCCCCCTCAGCCCCCATCTCCTCCCCCACCCGCTCCCTAGTGCCACGACATCCCCCTCAGCTCCCCCCCTCCCCTCCCCACTCGCTACCTAGTGCCCCGACATCCCCCTCAGCTCCCCCCCCAACCCGCTCCCTAGTGCCCCGACATCCCCCTCAGCCCCCATCTCCTCCCCCACCCGCTCCCTAGTGCCCCGACATCCCCCTTAGCTCCCCCCCCTCCCCTTCCCCACCCGCTACCTAGTGCCCCGACATCCCCCTCAGCTCCCCCCCCACCCGCTCCCTAGTGCCCCGACATCCCCCTCAGCTCCCCCTCCCCTCCCCCACCCGCTCCCTAGTGCCCCGACATCCCCCTCAGCCCCCATCCCCTCCCCCACCCGCTCCCTGCTCCCTAGTGCCCCGACATCCCCCTCAGCCCCCCCTCCCCCACCCGCTCCCTAGTGCCCCGACATCCCCCTCAGCTCCCATCCCCTCCCCCACCCGCTCCCTAGTGCCCCGACATCCCGCTCAGCTCCCCCCCCACCCGCTCCCTGCTCCCTAGTGCCCCGAGATCCCCCTCAGCCCCATCCCCTCCCCCACCCGCTCCCTAGTGCTCCGACATCTCCCTCAGCCCCCATCCCCTCCCCCACCCGCTCCCTAGTGCCCCGACATCCCCCTCAGCCCCCATCCCCCACCCGCTCCCTAGTGCCCCGACATCTCCCTCAGCCCCCATCCCCCTCCCCCACCCGCTCCCTAGTGCCCCGACATCCCCCTCAGCTCCCCCATCCCCTCCCCCACCCGCTCCCTAGTGCCCCGACATCCCCCTCAGCCCCCATCCCCCACCCGCTCCCTAGTGCCCCGACATCTCCCTCAGCCCCCATCCCCTCACCCACCCGCTCCCTAGTGCCCCGACATCCCCCTCAGCCCCCATCCCCTCCCCCACCCGCTCCCTAGTGCCCCGACATCCCCCTCAGCCCCCATCCCCTCCCCCACCCGCTCCCTAGTGCCCCGACATCCCCCTCAGCTCCCCCCCTCCCCTCCCCCACCCGCTACCTAGTGCCCCAACATCCCCCTCAGCTCCCCCCCCACCCGCTCCCTAGTGCCCCGACATCCCCCTCAGCTCTCCCTCCCCTCCCCCACCCGCTACCTAGTGCCCCAACATCCCCCTCAGCTCCCCCCCACTCGCTCCCTAGTGCCCCGACATCCCCCTCAGCCCCCATCTCCTCCCCCACCCGCTCCCTAGTGCCCCGACATCCCCCTCAGCTCCCCCCCTCCCCTCCCCCACCCGCTACCTAGTGCCCCGACATCCCCCTCAGCTCCCCCTCCCCCACCCGCTCCCTAGTGCCCCGACATCCCCCTCAGCCCCCATCTCCTCCCCCACCCGCTCCCTAGTGCCCCAACATCCCCCTCAGCTCCCCCCCACCCGCTCCCTAGTGCCCCGACATCCCCCTCAGCTCCCCCTCCCCTCCCCCACCCGCTATCTAGTGCCCCAACATCCCCCTCAGCTCCCCCCCACCCGCTCCCTAGTGCCCCGACATCCCCTTCAGCTCCCCCTCCCCTCCCCCACCCGCTCCCTAGTGCCCCCACATCCCCCTCAGCCCCCATCCCCTCCCCCACCAGCTCCCTAGTGCCCCAACATCCCCCTCAGCCCCCATCCCCTCCCCCACCCGCTCCCTAGTGCCCCGACATCCCCCTCAGCTCCCCCTCCCCTCCCCACCCGCTCCCTAGTGCCCCGACATCCCCCTCAGCTCCCCCCCACCCGCTCCCTAGTGCCCCGACATCCCCCTCAGCCCCCATCCCCTCCCCCACCCGCTCCCTAGTGCCCCAACATCCCCCTCAGCCCCCCATCCCCTCCCCCACCCGCTCCCTAGTGCCCCGACATCCCCCTCAGCTCCCCCTCCCCTCCCCCACCCGCTCCCTAGTGCCCCATCTCCCTCAGCTCCCCCTCCCCTCCCCACCCGCTCCCTAGTGCCCCGACATCCCCCTCAGCCCCCATCCCCCCACCCGCTCCCTAGTGCCCCGACATCTCCCTCAGCCCCCATCCCCTCCCCCACCCGCTCCCTAGTGCCCCGACATCCCCTCAGCTCCCCCATCCCCTCCCCCACCCGCTCCCTAGTGCCCCGACATCCCCCTCAGCCCCCATCCCCCACCCGCTCCCTAGTGCCCCGACATCTCCCTCAGCCCCCATCCCCTCCCCCACCCGCTCCCTAGTGCCCCGACATCCCCCTCAGCCCCCCATCCCCTCCCCCACCCGCTCCCTAGTGCCCCGACATCCCCCTCAGCCCCCATCCCCTCCCCCACCCGCTCCCTAGTGCCCCGACATCCCCCTCAGCCCTCCCATCCCTTCCCCCACCCGCTCCCTAGTGCCCCGACATCACCCTCAGACCCCCTCCCCTCCCCCACCCGCTCCCTAGTGCCCCGACATCCCCCTCAGCCCCCCTCCCCTCCCCCACCCGCTCCCTAGTGCCCCGACATCCCCCTCAGCCCCCATCCCCTCCCCCACCCGCTCCCTAGTGCCCCGACATCCCCCTCAGCTCCCCCTCCCCCACCCGCTCCCTAGTGCCCCGACATCCCCCTCAGCCCCCCTCCCCTCCCCCACCCGCTCCCTAGTGCCCCGACATCCCCCTCAGCCCCCCTCCCCTCCCCCACCCGCTCCCTAGTGCCCCGACATCCCCCTCAGCCCCCCCATCCCCCTCCCCCACCCGCTCCCTAGTGCCCCGACATCCCCCTCAGACCCCCTCCCCTCCCCCACCCGCTCCCTAGTGCCCCGACATCCCCCTCAGCCCCCCTCCCCTCCCCCACCCGCTCCCTAGTGCCCCGACATCCCCCTCAGCCCCCCTCCCCTCCCCCACCCGCTCCCTAGTGCCCCGACATCCCCCTCAGCCCCCATCCCCTCCCCCACCCGCTCCCTAGTGCCCCGACATCCCCCTCAGCTCCCCCTCCCCCACCCGCTCCCTAGTGCCCCGACATCCCCCTCAGCCCCCCTCCCCTCCCCCACCCGCTCCCTAGTGCCCCGACATCCCCCTCAGCCCCCCTCCCCTCCCCCACCCGCTCCCTAGTGCCCCGACATCCCCCTCAGCCCCCATCCCCTCCCCCACCCGCTCCCTAGTGCCCCGACATCCCCCTCAGCTCCCCCTCCCCCACCCGCTCCCTAGTGCCCCGACATCCCCCTCAGCCCCCATCTCCTCCCCCACCCGCTCCCTAGTGCCCCGACATTTCCCTCAGCCCCCCCCTCCCCCACCCGCTCCCTAGTGCCCCGACATCCCCCTCAGCCCCCCCCTCCCCCACCCGCTCCCTAGTGCCCCGACATCCCCCTCAGCTCCCTTCCCCTCCCCCACCCGCTCCCTAGTGCCCCGACATCCCCCTCAGCCCCCATCCCCTCCCCCACCCGCTCCCTAGTGCCCCCGACATCCCCCTCAGCCCCCATCCCCTCCCCCACCCGCTCCCTAGTGCCCCGACATCCCCCTCAGCTCCCCCCCTCCCCCACCCGCTCCCTAGTGCCCCGACATCCCCCTCAGCCCCCATCCCCTCCCCCACACCGCTCCCTAGTGCCCCGACATCCCCCTCAGCCCCATCCCCTCCCCCACCCGCTCCCTAGTGCCCCGACATCTCCCTCAGCTCCCCCCCTCCCCCACCCGCTCCCTAGTGCCCCGACATCTCCCTCAGCCCCCATCCCCTCCCCCACCCGCTCCCTAGTGCCCCGACATCCCCCTCAGCCCCCATCCCCTCCCCCACCCGCTCCCTAGTGCCCCGACATCCCCCTCAGCTCCCCCTCAGCTCCCCCTCCCCTCCCCCACCCGCTCCCTAGTGCCCCGACATCCCCCTCAGCCCCCATCCCCTCCCCCACCCGCTCCCTAGTGCCCCGACATCCCCCTTACCCCCATCCCCTCCCCCACCCGCTCCCTAGTGCCCCGACATCCCCCTCAGCCCACCCCCTCCCCCACCCGCTCCCTAGTGCCCCGACATCCCCCTCAGCCCCCATCCCCTCCCCCACCCGCTCCCTAGTGCCCCGACATCCCCCTCAGCCCCTCCCCACCCCCACCCGCTCCCTAGTGCCCCGACATCCCCCTCAGCCCCATCCCCTCCCCCACCCGCTCCCTAGTGCCCCGACATCCCGCTCAGCTCCCCCCCCACCCGCTCCCTGCTCCCTAGTGCCCCGAGATCCCCCTCAGCCCCATCCCCTCCCCCACCCGCTCCTAGTGCCCCAACATCTCCCTCAGCCCCCATCCCCTCCCCCACCCGCTCCCTAGTGCCCCGACATCCCCCTCAGCCCCCATCCCCCACCCGCTCCCTAGTGCCCCGATATCTCCCTCAGCCACCATCCCCTCCCCCACCCGCTCCCTAGTGCCCCGACATCCCCCTGAGCTCCCCCATCCCCTCCCCCACCCGTCTCCCTAGTGCCCCGACATCCCCCTCAGCCCCCATCCCCCACCCTCTCCCTAGTGCCCCGACATCCCCCTCAGCCCCCATCCCCTCCCCCACCCGCTCCCTAGTGCCCCGACATCCCCCTCAGCCCCCATCCCCTCCCCCACCCGCTCCCTAGTGCCCCGACATCCCCCTCAGCTCCCCCTCCCCTCCCCCACCCGCTCCCTAGTGCCCCGACATCCCCCTCAGCCCCCATCCACTCCCCCACACGCTCCCTAGTGCCCCGACATCCCCCTCAGCCCCCATCCCCTCCCCCACCCGCTCCCTAGTGCCCCGACATCCCTCTCAGCTCCCCCCCTCCCCCACCCGCTCCCTAGTGCCCCGACATCCCCCTCAGCCCCCATCCCCTCCCCCACCCGCTCCCTAGTGCCCCGACATCCCCCTCAGCCCCCGTCCCCTCCCGCACCCCGCTCCCTAGTGCCCCGACATCCCCCTCAGCCCCATCCCCTCTCCCATCCGCTCCCTAGTGCCCCGACATCTCCCTTAGCTCCCCCTCCCCTCCCCCACCCGCTCCCTAGTGCCCCGACATCCCCCTCAGCCCCATCCCCTCCCCCACTCCCTCCCTAGTGCCCCGACATCCCCCTCAGCCCCATCCCCTCCCCCACCCGCTCCCTAGTGCCACGACATCCCCCTCAGCCCCCATCCCCTCCCCCACCCGCTCCCTAGTGCCCCGACATCCCCCTCAGCCCCCATCCCCTCCCCCACCCGCTCCCTAGAGCCCCAACATCCCCCTCAGCTCCCCCCCTCCCGCTCCCTGCTCCCTAGTGCCCGGACATCTCCCTCAGCCCCCCAACTTACCCCACCCCCTCTGCCCCCCGCCCCCCCATCCACCCCATGCCCCCAGCCCCGCCCTGTGCCCCATCCACCCCCTGCCCCCCCACCCGCTCACTAGAGCTGTGACATCCCCCTCACCCCCCAACCTGCCCCGTCCGCCCCTGCCCCCAGCCCCCCATCCGCCCCCTGCGCCCATGGGGACCCCCTCAGCCCCTGCATTCCCTCCCCACCTGTTCCCTGGAGCCGCAACGTCCCCCTGAGCCCCCATCCCCTCACCCACCTGCTCCCTAGAGCCCTGACATCCTCCTCAGCCCTCCAACCTGCCCCGTCCCCCCTGCCCCACCACCCCCATCCACCCCATGCGCCCCATCCACCCCCTTGTCCCCTCCCCCACCTGCTCCCTGCTCCCTAGAGCCGTGACATCCCCCTCAGCCCCCAACCTGCCCCGTCCCCCCCAGCCCCCAACCACCCACTGCGCTCAGGCCCGCCCTGTGCCCCTGGGGACTCCTCAGCGCCCCCATCCCCTCCCCCACCCGCTCCCTGTTCTGTAGGGCCCTGACATTCTCTTCAGCTCCCCAACCTGCCCCGTCCCTGGGCCTCCCAGCCCCCCCTCCACCCCCAGCCCTGCCCTGCGCCCATGGGGACCCCTCAGTCCTGCTCCCCAAACTCCCCCTAGTTCACCCTCAGCCCCCCGTCATCCCCCAGTGCTCCCCTCCCCCACCTTGTCCTCTCTCCTTGGCCTTTCCCTTTGCCCTGCCGATGTGCTGCCTCCCCCAGCGTCCTCCTCCCACCCCGTCCCAATCGACTCCAGCCCATTTCTCCAGTGCTGGGCCCCACGTCCCTGTCACCCCATTGCCTTCTCCATCCCCAGTGTGCGAGTCATAGAATCATAGAATCATAGAATATCAGAGTTGGAAGGGACCTCAAGAGGTCATCTAGTCCAACCCCCTGCTCAAAGCAGGACCAATTCCCAGCTAAATCATCCCAGCCAGGGCTTTGTCAAGCCGGGCCTTAAAAACCTCCAAGGAAGGAGACTCCACCACCTCCCTAGGTAACGCATTCCAGTGTTTCACCACCCTCCTAGTGAAATAGTTTTTCCTGATATCCAACCTGGACCTCCCCCACCGCAACTTGAGACCATTGCTCCTTGTTCTGTCATCTGCCACCACTGAGAACAGCCGAGCTCCATCCTCTTTGGAACCCCCCTTCACGTAGTTGAAGGCTGCTATCAAATCCCCCCTCATTCTTCTCTTCTGGAGACTAAACAATCCCAGTTCTCTCAGCCTCTCCTCATAAGTCATGTGCTCCAGACCCCTAATCATTTTTGTTGCCCTCCGCTGGACTCTTTCCAATTTTTCCACATCCTTCTTGTAGTGTGGGGCCCAAAACTGGACACAGTATTCCAGATGAGGCCTCACCAATGTCGAATAAAGGGGAACGATCACGTTCCTCGATCTGCTGGCAATGCCCCTACTTATACAGCCCAAAATGCCGTTAGCCTTCTTGGCAACAAGAGCACACTGTTGACTCATATCCAGCTTCTCGTCCACTGTGACCCCTAGGTCCTTTTCAGCAGAACTGCTACCTAGCCATTCGGTCCCTAGTCTGTAGCAGTGCATGGGATTCTTCCGTCCTAAGTGCAGGACTCTGCACTTGTCCTTGTTGAACCTCATCAGGTTTTTTTCTGCCCAATCCTCTAATTTGTCTAGGTCCCTCTGTATCCGATCCCTACCCTCTAGTGTATCTACCACGCCTCCTAGTTTAGTGTCATCTGCAAACTTGCTGAGAGTGCAGTCCACACCATCCTCCAGATCATTAATAAAGATATTAAACAAAACCGGCCCCAGGACCGACCCTTGGGGCACTCCACTTGAAACCGGCTGCCAACTAGACATGGAGCCATTGATCACTACCCGTTGAGCCCGACGATCTAGCCAGCTTTCTATCCACCTTACAGTCCATTCATCCAGCCCATACTTCTTTAACTTGGTGGCAAGAATACTGTGGGAGACAGTATCAAAAGCTTTGCTAAAGTCAAGAAATAACACATCCACTGCTTTCCCCTCATCCACAGAGCCAGTTATCTCATCATAGAAGGCAATTAGGTTAGTCAGGCACGACTTCCCCTTCGTGAATCCATGCTGACTGTTCCTGATCACTTTCCTTTCCTCTAAATGTTTCATAATTGATTCCTTGAGGACCTGCTCCATAATTTTTCCTGGGACTGAGGTGAGGCTGACTGGCCTGTAGTTCCCCGGATCCTCCTTCCTCCCGTTTTTTAAAGATGGGCACTACATTAGCCTTTCTCCAGTCATCTGGGACCTCCCCCGATCGCCATGAGTTTTCAAAAATAATGGCTAATGGCTCTGCAATCTCACCCGCCAACTCCTTTAGCACCCTCGGATGCAGCGCATCCGGCCCCATGGACTTGTGCACGTCCAGTTTTTCTAAATAGTCCCGAACCACTTCTTTCTCCACAGAGGGCTGGTCACCTTCTCCCCATGCTGTACTGCCCAGTGCAGCAATCTGGGAGCTGACCTTGTGCGTGAAGACAGAGGCAAAAAAATCATTGAGTACATTAGCTTTTTCCACATCCTCGGTCACTAGGTTGCCTCCCTCATTCAGTAAGGGGCCCACACTTTCCTTGATTTTCTTCTTGTTGCTAACATACCTGAAGAAACCCTTCTTGTTGTAAGCAGAGTCAGGATGAGCTCTACCCTGACATCTGGTGGTGAATTATGGCGAGGGTGGAAAAGAACTCCAGGGGCTGATCTTGTTTGCATAGGCACACCCACTCGCCTGGCATGAAACCACAGCAACTCAAAGTGGTTACTTTGGCTGGTGTGGGATCCCCAGTTTCTCTGTTATTGGGGCAGGAAGAATAAAGTTTTGTTACCCTGATTCTGTGAATCAAGGCCAGTGGAACTGTTGTATGACAGAAGGACTGAGTGAGTCATTCACCATTACCTAAGTAGCATTTGCTTGTCAAGGGGCATGGGTTACAAAACCCAGTGAATTGAGAGAGGATGGGGACAGGTATTTGTACCTGATGGTGTGGCCCCCTCCCTGAGGGGGTTGAAACACCAATTGCACTACCTCCTCTCTCCACTGTTGAATGTCAGAGCTAACTTTGATTCCCTTAGGAGTCTAGTTACAGACTGCTGAGCTGAGTTCACTTTGGGCCAATAGTGCACCAGCACTGGGGCTCCCCTACTACTAGCTGAAATCACTAAGAGCTGAAATCACAAAAGAGCTAAAGCTATTTAAGAGCTGAGATCACTGAGGCTGTGTTAACTAGTGGGGGAGCCTGAAGCTATATTGCTAAGTTAACTTAGCTTAGCGGGGGTGAGCGGAGCGGAGCGGCTCACAGGTCGGTGAGCGGAGCGGCTGGAGGAGCAGCTAGCAGAGCAGAGCCTTGTGGGAGCGGCCCAAGGGATGGCTGGAGTGGAGCGGAGCGGAGCGGTTCACAGGTCGGTGAGCGGAGCGGAGCAGCGCGGCTCACAGGTCGGTGAGCGGAGCGGAGCAGCTGCCAGAGCAGTTTGTGGGACTGCGGGTGGAGTGGAGCAGTTCGTGGTGGAGGCTGCAGTGGAACCCCACGGAGAAGCAGCCGGTTGGCCTCGGATCACGTAAGGTGCCCCTTAACACCCTGCTCACCCCCCCCCTTTGAACTCTGGGGCTGCACTGATCATGGACAGAGACTTTGGGGGGTTGTCGGACTTTTGGGACTTTGGTGATTCTTGGGTCGCTGGTTTCAAGAACCAACGGGAGAGGACACGGCCCAATTTGCTGGGGTGGGTCTTCGCTCATGGTTTGGTCTAAAAACTCTAGTTGTGGTGTTTTTCCCATTTAATGCTGATGTTGTTTACCTCATGTTATTAAACAATTTCCGTTACACTCAGACTCCGTGCTTGCGAGAGGGGAAGTATTGCCTCTTAGAGGTGCCCAGGGGGTGGTATGTAATTGTCCCAGGTCACTGGGTGGGGGCTCGAGCCGGTTTTGCATTGCGTTATTGAAACGGGACCCCTAGATACAGAACCCGGCCCTTGTTGCTGCCAACTTAGATGGGCAGAAGGGTTACATTTTTGGGGGCTCATCCGGGATCCCCTGGGTCAGTACCCCTCGCAAGCACCTGTTGAGTGTTCCCCTGCATTGGGAAACAATTGTGGTTATATTTTGAGGAAATTACTGTTTGTATAATGGCTAATATGTCGGGTTTGTTTGGCCCCGGCCCTGCAGCCTCTAGCTCAGGGGCCACAGCCTCAGCCAATGATTGGACAAAAGCACTGGGGCAAATATTGGAAAAGGTTGTGTTGTCCCATGCTAGGTCAAACTCTTGTCGTGAGTTAAGGTTATTTGCTGGGGCAGAGGAGTTCGAACCCTGGTTGGAGCATACCACTGAAATGCTGCAGGAGTGGGCCGTACCTGATGCAGAAAAGCGAAGATGTCTGATAGAGAGCCTTAGTGGCCCAGCATTAGATGTGATTCGCACCCTGAAGCTCATTGACCCTGGGGTCAGTGTGAAGGACTGCCTAGAGGCCCTTGATCATACCTTTGGGAGTGTAGAGGGCCCTGAAGACAGTTACTGTAAGTTCCTTAATTCCCGACAGCAAATTGGCGAGAAGATTTCAGCCTATATACAGAGGCTGGAAAGACTGCTTCAGAGAGCTGTCATGAGGGGTGCAGTGACAGTGATGGATCGGACCAGACTGGCTCAAATTGTAAGAGGAGCTCAATATCAGAACTCGATTCTACTCCATCTCCGGCTAAGAGAACGACGGGAACATCCCCCAAGTTATTCCCAGCTGATAAAGGAGGTCAGAGAAGAGGAAGAAAGGCAGGCTGCCAGCGAGTTTTGGGAAGCCCAAACATTGGAGCCAGCCGGCACAACACCACTGCAAATGGCCAGTGTACTGATGGTGAGCACCACAGAGGAACTTGCCCAACAAGTGCAGGTCCTGACAGAACGGATAGCTGAACTGCAAAGCACCATTGACCAAGCTAAGACTTCCGGGAATAAGGAGCCTCTGACCGTGGCGATGGAGAAGTCAGCATTTAGAGCCACCATCCCATCTGGGCGAAGAGGGAAAGGACAATTCTTCTGCTACCGATGTGGTCAGGATGGACACAGTGCTGCCAAGTGCCATAATGAAGAAAACCCCTCCTTAGTGTATGGAAAGCTGAGGATCAGTTGGGAGAGATCCGGTAGCTGCCAGAGAGTCCAGGGATGGGGACCACCCAGGCCTGCAGGATTTGAAGATTCCCCCAGAAAAGACTGTCCAGCTGGGATCCCCGCAGGACTGATAGGGCCTCGAGCAGAGGTCATGGTGAAGATTGAAGGGGAGGAGTGTAAAGCCGTGCTTGACACTGGATCTCAAGTGACTATTATATTTCAGTCATTCTACCAACAAATGCTTAGGCACCTGCCTATACAGCCACTGACTGGCGTTGGTCTGTGTGGCCTCAGCATGGATGAATACCCCTACCAAGGGTATGTCATAGTGCACCTGGAATTCCCAGAGGAGGTTGCTGGGGTAAGAGAAGAGGTGGACACAGCTGCATTAATATGCCCTGACCCTAAAGGGACCTCTGATGTGTCTGTGCTGATAGGGACCAACTCCAGTCTCTTCAAGGTGCTCGCGGATTACTGCAGACGACGGGCTGGGGACCAGTACCTGAATACCCTGATGATCCATACGCTTTGTGCTGAAGCCTATAGGAAGATTGAGGGTGCTAAAAAGGAGACATCTGAGCTACCGATTGGGGCGCTGAAGTACATGGGCACAACCCCGTTAGTAGTGCCTGCAAGGACGGAGCAAGAAGTGCTTGTCATGAGTACTCATCTGAAAGGCAGTAAAGGGGCATTAGCAATGGTAGAGCAGCCAGTTGAAGGAGAGCTCCCGGAAGGAGTGCTGGTCCCCAGTGGAGTCATAACTCTACCTGCTGAAGCCCAGGAAAAGGTGACTATACTGATTGCTAATGAAACAAGTCGAGATGTTGTTGTGAAGCAAGGACAAAAGATAGCGGATCTCTTTGAGCCTGAATCAATTGTAAAACCCCAGTGTGAGACTCAAGTTCCGCCAATAGACCCTGCAAAGTTTGACTTTGGAGATTCACCGTTGTCCGAGGAGTGGAAAGATCGCCTGAGGAGGAAACTTTGTGAAAGATCCAAGGTGTTCTCATTGCATGAGTGGGATGTGGGATGTGCAAAAGGAGTAGAGCACAACATCAGACTACATGACTCTCGACCTTTCAGGGAGAGATCTAGGAGGATTGCCCTCTCCGAGATGGAAGATGTGCGACAACATCTTCAGGAGCTGGCTGCGAATGGCATCATTACAGAGTCCCGCAGCCCATATGCCTCACCCATTGTGGTGGTCCGTAAAAAGAATGGGAAAATCCGGATGTGTATTGACTACCGCACCCTAAACCGCCGTACTGTGGTTGACCAGTACACAATGCCTCGAGTCCAAGATGCCTTAGACTGTTTGCTGGGAAGCCAGTGGTTCTCTGTGTTGGATCTTCGGAGTGGATACTACCAGATCCCTCTGGGTGAAGCAGATAAGGAGAAGACAGCCTTCATCTGCCCATTAGGGTTTTATCAGTTTGAACGCATGCCCCAAGGGATCTCTGGAGCACCTGCCACATTTCAACGTCTTATGGAGAAAGTTGTGGGAGACATGAATTTACTGCAAGTGTTAGTTTATTTGGATGACCTGATAGTGTTTGGAAGAACCTTGGAGGAGCATGAAGAAAGACTTCTTAAAGTGCTTGATAGGTTAGAGGATTATGGTTTGAAGCTTTCAATTGACAAATGCCAGTTCTGCAGGACCTCAGTGAAGTATGTGGGTCACATCGTGTCCCAAGAGGGTGTGAGTACTGATCCCGATAAAATAGAAGCCCTCACTACATGGCCATGTCCAAGTAACTACAGAGAACTCAAGACCTTTCTTGGGTTTAGTGGCTACTATCGCAGATTTGTGAAAAACTATGCTACGATTGTAAAACCTCTGAATGATCTTACCAGGGGATACCAGTCCAGCAGGAACAAATCTAAGACCAAGAATAAGGGAAGGTCCCCAAGGCCTCCTGTGCAGAGACACTATGGCCCCTTCGAACCATTTGGGCCACGGTGGGATGAGAGATGTGAAAGGGCTTTTCGAGAAATCATTACTTGCCTAACTCATGCTCCAGTCCTAGTCTTTGCTGACCCAAGCAAGCCATTTATCCTGCATACTGATGCCAGTTTGGAGGGTCTGGGAGCAGTACTGTACCAGGAAGTGGAAGGAAGACGTAAACCTGTAGCCTTTGCCAGCCGAGGACTGTCTGATAGTGAAACTCGCTATCCCACCCACAAGCTGGAGTTCTTGGCCTTGAAATGGGCCATCACTGAGAAATTTCGAGACTACTTATATGGTGCTCAGTTCCAGGTGTGGACAGACAACAACCCACTGACCTATGTGTTAACAAGTGCTAAGCTGGATGCTACAGGGCAAAGATGGGTGGCCGCTTTGGCTAGCTATGACTTCAGCATTCAATACCGATCAGGGAGAAGCAATGTAGATGCAGATGCATTGTCCAGGCGTCCACAGGCACCAGGAGTTGCTGTGATACCCACAGATGGAGTGAGGGCTATTTGCAGTGTGAGTCGCCGGGAGCCAGAGTCCCATGAGAGTCTTCATGGATGTGCTGCAGAAGCTTTGGGCCTGCCCCCTGAATGCGTGCCTTCTGCTTCAGTGAACTATATTGCGTTGGACCAATCTCCTTTGCCCATGCTCAATGCGGCTGACTGGCAGGAAGCCCAGCTGCAAGATATTGGCATTCGTGATACACTACTTGCCAAAAGGGAGGGGCGAAGCCCAGCTGTGGTTGTCCCACCTAACCCGGAGGGTAAACTACTATTGAGAGAATGGACCAAACTAAAACTGATTCAGGGAGTGCTACATCGAGTGACCACAGACCCTTTACAAAAGCAACGAGCACAGCTAGTGCTGCCAAAAGAGTACAGAGCCCTGGCCATGAGGGCCCTGCATGATGACTTTGGACATTTAGGGATGGAGAGGACCCTGGAACTTCTTCATAGTAGATTCTATTGGCCTCGGATGGCTGAAGATGTTCGCAGGAAATGTGAGACCTGCGCTCGATGTGTTCAAAGGAAAACTCTGCCCACGAGGGCTGCATATCTCAAGAACATCACCAGCACCAAACCTTTGGAACTGGTATGCATCGATTTCTTGTCTTTAGAAGTAGACAAGAGGAATATTGGGAACATTCTAGTAGTAACTGACCATTATACACGATATGCGCAGGCATATCCCACGCGTGATCAGAGGGCCACCACGGTTGCTCGAGTACTGTGGGAGAAATATTTCTCAGTTTATGGATTTCCAGCCCGGATACACTCGGATCAGGGGCGGGACTTTGAGAGTCATCTTCTGAAGGAGGTGCTGAGGATAGCGGGAATTAAGAAGTCTAGAACAACGCCTTATCACCCGCAAGGTGATCCTCAGCCAGAGAGGTTCAACCGAACCCTATTAGATATGTTGGGGACTTTGCGACCAGAGCAGAAAGCAACCTGGAGCCAACATGTTGCATATCTGGTGCACGCCTACAATGCCACAAAGAATGATGCTACAGGAGTCACCCCATATCTCTTAATGTTTGGACGAGAACCAAGATTACCCATAGACCTGTGCTTTGGTGTATCAGAGGATGGAGATAGCTATGAAACTCATCAGCAATATGTATCCCGACTGAGAGAAAAGCTGCGGGATGCTTATCACTTAGCTACATCTGCGGCTCGGAAGAACGCCGACCGCAACAAACATCGATATGATGCTAGGGTACGTCTGCAAGAACTCCAGCCGGGGGACAGAGTTCTGCTGCGAAATTTGGGTATTGCTGGCAAACACAAGATAGCCGACAGATGGAAGGCAATACCTTACTTGGTGATGGAAAAGCTAGGAGACCTGCCGGTCTACAAGATCAAACCTGAAGAGGGTCCAGGGCAGACAAAGACAGTGCATAGAAACCTTTTGCTCCCTGTGGGGGAATTGGTAGGCACCCCGTATGAGATGGGCCACAACAGGGCAACTGGGCAGAACGAAGGTGCTGGACCAAAGCCGCCCTCCAACGTGGACAGCCAGCCCCCTGCAGCTAACCTACCCCCATGCAGCACATCTGAGAGTGAGTCTGAGGAGGAAGACACAACCATGGTGTACCCTGGGATGGAGACAAGATTTCAGTCTCGATCGGCTGAATCAACCGAGAGCTCCTCTTCTTCCACCCTAAACCCCATGGCAGAAGTATTTAGGCCCATTCCTGACACCCCTGAGCCACTGGTGGGACCCCCATGTGATGACACACCCAGGTTATTGGACAGTGGAGACATACAGGTGGAGGATGTCCTGGGCACCTTGGACCCTCCACTGTTAGAACTAGAAATGCAGGGGCCTATGCCAGTAGCCGAGGGACCCTCAAAGGAAACCTCTCCATCCATCGGTCAAGAGGCTGTCCCGCCCACCACGGCAACAGAGATTCTCAATAGACGAGACAGGGTAATAAGACCAGTAAAACGGTTGACTTATGATGCACCTGGGGTAACTAGTGAGGAACCAATATGTTTAGCACACAGGCTTGTGGAAGCTAGAGTGGGCTATCTGAGGCCCTTTGGAGGGAACCAGTGAGTTGTTATAATAGGGAGTGTGATTTGTCGGGACGACAAATTTTCGGCTGGGGGGAGGATGTAAGCAGAGTCAGGATGAGCTCTACCCTGACATCTGGTGGTGAATTATGGCGAGGGTGGAAAAGAACTCCAGGGGCTGATCTTGTTTGCATAGGCACACCCACTCGCCTGGCATGAAACCCCAGCAACTCAAAGTGGTTACTTTGGCTGGTGTGGGATCCCCAGTTTCTCTGTTATTGGGGCAGGAAGAATAAAGTTTTGTTACCCTGATTCTGTGAATCAAGGCCAGTGGAACTGTTGTATGACAGAAGGACTGAGTGAGTCATTCACCATTACCTAAGTAGCATTTGCTTGTCAAGGGGCATGGGTTACAAAACCCAGTGAATTGAGAGAGGATGGGGACAGGTATTTGTACCTGATGGTGTGGCCCCCTCCCCGAGGGGGTTGAAACACCAATTGCACTACCTCCTCTCTCCACTGTTGAATGTCAGAGCTAACTTTGATTCCCTTAGGAGTCTAGTTACAGACTGCTGAGCTGAGTTCACTTTGGGCCAATAGTGCACCAGCACTGGGGCTCCCCTACTACTAGCTGAAATCACTAAGAGCTGAAATCACAAAAGAGCTAAAGCTATTTAAGAGCTGAGATCACTGAGGCTGTGTTAACTAGTGGGGGAGCCTGAAGCTATATTGCTAAGTTAACTTAGCTTAGCGGGGGTGAGCGGAGCGGCTGGAGGAGCAGCTAGCAGAGCAGAGCCTTGTGGGAGCGGCCCAAGGGATGGCTGGAGCGGAGCGGAGCGGAGCGGAGCGGTTCACAGGTCGGTGAGCGGAGCGGAGCAGCGCGGCTCACAGGTCGGTGAGCGGAGCGGAGCAGCTGCCAGAGCAGTTTGTGGGACTGCGGGTGGAGTGGAGCAGTTCGTGGTGGAGGCTGCAGTGGAACCCCACGGAGAAGCAGCCGGTTGGCCTCGGATCACGTAAGGTGCCCCTTAACACCCTGCTCACCCCCCCCCTTTGAACTCTGGGGCTGCACTGATCATGGACAGAGACTTTGGGGGGTTGTCGGACTTTTGGGACTTTTGTGATTCTTGGGTTGCTGGACCCAAGAGACTTTGGGATTGGTGGACTTTTGGGACTTTGGTGATTCTTGGGTCGCTGGTTTCAAGAACCAACGGGAGAGGACACGGCCCAATTTGCTGGGGTGGGTCTTCGCTCATGGTTTGGTCTAAAAACTCTAGTTGTGGTGTTTTTCCCATTTAATGCTGATGTTGTTTACCTCATGTTATTAAACAATTTCCGTTACACTCAGACTCCGTGCTTGCGAGAGGGGAAGTATTGCCTCTTAGAGGTGCCCAGGGGGTGGTATGTAATTGTCCCAGGTCACTGGGTGGGGGCTCGAGCCGGTTTTGCATTGCGTTATTGAAACGGAACCCCTAGATACAGAACCCGGCCCTTGTTGCTGCCAACTTAGATGGGCAGAAGGGTTACATTGTTACTCTTAACATCTCTTGCTAACTGCAACTCCAAGTGTGATTTGGCCTTCCTGATTTCACTCCTGCACGCCTGAGCAATATTTTTATACTCCTCCCTGGTCATTTGTCCAATCTTCCACTTCTTATAAGCCTCTTTTTTGCGTTTAAGATCAGCAAGGATTTCACTGTTTAGCCAAGCTGGTCGCCTGCCATATTTACTATTCTTTCTACACATCGGGATGGTTTGTTCCTGCAACCTCAATAAGGATTCTTTAAAATACAGCCAGCTCTCCTGGACCCCTTTGCCCTTCATGTTATTCTCCCAGGGGATCCTGCCCATCTGTTCCCTGAGGGAGTCAAAGTCTGCTTTTCTGAAGTCCAGGGTCCATATTCTGCTGCTCTCCTTTCTTCCTTGTGTCAGGATCCTGAACTCGACCATCTCATGGTCACTGCCTCCCAGGTTCCCATCCACTTTTGCTTCCCCTACTAGTTCTTCCCTGTTTGTGAGCAGCAGGTCAAGAAAAGCTTTGCCTCTAGTTGGTTCCTCCAGCACTTGCACCAGGAAATTGTCCCCTACGCTTTCCAAAAATTTCCTGGATTGCCTGTGCACCGCTGTATTGCTCTCCCAGCAGATATCAGGGTGATTAAAGTCTCCCATGAGAACCAGGGCCTGCGATCTAGCAACTTCTGCTAGTTGCCAGAAGAAAGCCTCGTCCACCTCATCCCCCTGGTCTGGTGGTCTATAGCAGACTCCGACCACGACATCACCCTTGTTGCTCCCACTTCTCAACTTTATCCAGAGACTCTCAGGTTTTTCTGCAGTATCATACCGGAGTTCTGAGCAGTCATACTCCTCTCTTACATACAACGCAACTCCCCCACCTTTTCTGCCCTGCCTGTCCTTCCTGAACAGTTTATATCCATCCATGACAGTACTCCAGTCATGTGAGTTATCCCACCAAGTCTCTGTTATTCCAATCACATCATAGTTCCCTGACTGTGCCAGGACTTCCAGTTCTCCCTGCTTGTTTCCCAGGCTTCTTGCATTTGTGTATAGGCACTTAAGATAACTCAATGATCGTCCCTCTTTCTCAGCATGAGACAGGAGTCCTCCCCTCTTGCGCTCTCCTGCTTGCGCTTCGAGTCCCTTATCTCCACTCTCTGCTACCCCCCAACCTGACGGATTCCCCTTTTCAGCCCCCGTGGGGCCCTCCAACCTGCGCCACCCGTCCTCTCTGGGCTCTCTAAATCCCCCAGTCCCACAGTGCACTTGGTAACCCTACTCTCCTATACCCCTAATCCCCCTAGGCCCTTACCTTGGGTCCTCCTGGACACCCCAACCCCACTGTCCCGCCCCCACATATATCCCAGTCCTTCATTCACACGCTGAGCCAGTCCCTCGGGGCCCCCACTGCCCACCAAACTTCTCCATCCATGAGGCCCGGGAAGGGGGGGCAAGCTCCCAATTTGGCTGGGCTTGGTGTGTATGTGTGTGCTGGGCTCACAAAGGCGTTTTGCTCCTTTGGGGTGGGGTGTGGTTTTTGGCACAAGGTGACATGGTTTAGTAGCCCTGTGGATGCCATGTGGTGTCTGGAATGGGGCATGTGTGTTCCCATGATGCCCCTTCCCCTCTGCCTGCAGAGCTGAGGACAGACAGGTCTGAGGAGCAGAGCAGGAGTTCTGGGAAGGAGAAGAGCAATATGAAGATGGAGTCTAAGATGACATCAGGTGACTTCTGTGGAGGGAGACATGCTGGACAGTGCCAAGGACTGGGGAGACAACCAGGTGTGAGCCCAGGGCGCAGAGAGAGCTGGGGGAGGGTCTCTGTGTCTGTAACACTTCCCAGTCCTCTCTCACAGATGGAGTCCAAGAGGGATAGGAAGGAGAGGACGAGAGCCCCAGTACTAAAGAAAAATAAGGTGCATCCTAGCTGGGCCTGGGGCTCTGTGGGGTTAAGACCAGTGGAAGGGACAAGAGTCTCCTGTGCCGAGTGATTATGTTGGGTGCAGGTGCAGTGGGGTGCTTTCTAATTGTAGCTCTGACAACATCATGGGAAGGGGGTTCAGGGTAGAGCCCTGGGGTGTGGGAGATGCGAGAAGGAGAGCCTGGCCATCACGGCAGATTGTGATGATAACTTTTGTTTTTCCTTCTTGTGTTGTGTTTGGCACCAAGGGAAAAGAAGTGTGTGGTGGGGGTGGGGGACAGAGTCCGTCTCGGTGGTGAGATGGAAAGCGAGCGAGAGCGCAAGCGTTGTTGATGCCAGGCAAGACCTGTCCAGCTGGGAGCGGAGCAGCTGTCACTGTCTGTGAGATCAGTGTCTGGTTTGGTGAGGGCTCTGGTCACAGCCCCCCTGGCTCCAGGCAGGGACTTCCCATTAGCTGGGTGTGGGTTTGTTTAAAAAAAGAACAAAAAAACAAGAAAAAGGGTTTCCTGACTAGCTGTGGATTCAAGGGAGTTGATGTTGCCATTTGCGGGGGCTGTTCATCTCTCTGGCCAGTAGTGGTGTTTGCTCCCTAGCAGTAGTTGGGTTCATGAGGGTGACTCCTTGTTCTGAGTTTTGTTCCTTCCTCCTAGGTTTCTCTCTCTCTCTCTTCTCTGTGTTGGCCAACTGACACTCCAACACTCTCTCTCTCTCCTTTCATGAGCACCTGTCATGTTCAGTTGCCTGCATCCTCTTCCTCTGCGCCTCCCCTCCCCCCCCCGTCTCCTATGGACTAATCTGGGTCTATCTGCCTATCAGGGTTGGAAGAGCCCTCAGGAGGTATCTAGTTCAACTCCCTGCCTAAATCAGGCCCAATCCCCAACTAAATCATCCCAGCCAGGGCTTTGTCAACCCTGACCTTAAAAACCTCTAAGGAAGGAGATTGCACCATCTCCCTAGGTAACCCATTCCAGTGCTTCACCACCCTCCTAATGAAAAAGTTTTTCCTAATATCCAACCTAAACCTTCCCCACTGCAACTTGAGACCATTGCTCCTTGTTCTGTCATCTGCTACCACTGAGAACAGTCTAGATCCATCCTCTTTGCAACCCCCTTTCAGGTAGTTGAAAGCAGCTATCAAATCCCCCCTCATTCTTCTCTTCTGCAGACTAAACAATCCCAGTTCCCTCAGCCTCTCCTCATAAGTCATGTGCTCCAGCCCCCTATTCATTTTTGTTGCTCTCCACTGGATTCTTTCCAATTTTTCCACATCCTTCTTGTAGTGTGGGGCCCAAAACTGGACACAGTACTCCAGATGAGGCCTCACCAATGTCGAATAGAGGGGAATGATCATGTCCCTCTATCTGCTGGCAATGCCCCTACTTATACAGCCCAAAATGCCGTTAGCCTTCTCGGCAACAAGAGCACACTGCTGACTCATATCCAGCTTCTAGTCCACTGTAACCCCTAGGTCCTTTTCTGCAGAACTGCTGCCTAGCCATTCGGTCCCTAGTCTGTAGCGTTGCATGGGATTCTTCTGTCCTAAGTGCAGGACTCTGCACTTGTCCTTGTTGAACCTCATCAGATTTCTTTTGGCCCAATCCTCTAACTTGTCTAGGTCCCTCTGTATCCTATCCCTACTCTCCAGCGTATCTACCACTCCTCCCAGTTTAGTGTCATCCGCAAACTTGCTGAGGGTGCAGCCCACGCCATCCTCCAGATCATGAATGAAGACATTGAAGAAAACCGGCCCCAGGACCGTCGCTTGAGGCATGGTCTCTGCCATACTGGGAAGGATGCGTACTGCCTGCCAGGCTAAGGGGGTTGCTCTTCCCACTCCTATCTTTCTAGAGAGCCTTCCTAGCTGTAATTGGGTCACAGCGTGAGTGGCCAGTCATGTCTTTGGGGCTGTGGGATCTGAGACTGAGAGGGGTGGGCTCACGCTCATGGCTTTGGGCACAGGAGAAGTGGGGCTGGGATTAGAGATGCCTAGAACCCCCCTTATCACCTCCTAGCTCCATTACTGCATCACCCAAAAGCCTTGCTCAGGGTCCACGCCTAGTACCGGGTTTCCGATGGTGCCCTGGCCCTAGGGTGACCAGACGTCCCGATTTTATCGGGACTGTCCCGATATTTCCTTGTTTGTCCCGCGTCCCGACCGACATGCGGTCGGGACACTGGACAAACAAGGAAATGCGCCGGAGCCTGGAGCCCGGAAGTGCTCGCGCCCCCCCCCCCCACGCCCCGACTCCACCCCCTCCTCCCCCGATTGGCTCCCTCCCCGAATCCCCGCCTCTTCCCCAGGCTCACCATTCCTCCCCCCTATGCAAGCGCTGGAGGGAGGCCTGGGAGACTCAGGGGAAGCGCGGGACCAGGGTGAGTAAGAGTCCGGCCTGGCCCCGAACAGGCAGGACTCAGTCGGGTGGTAGGGAGAGGAGGGGGGCGGCCCGCGGGGCCAAGCGGCGGCTGTTGTTCTCCCCCCCGGGCAGCGGGACACAGGAGCAGCTGCTGCTGCAGCTCCTACTGCCGCGGGGGAGGAAGCGGCCATGGCGCTCGGCGGCTGCGGCGCCCCCGAACCCCCCGAGCCGGGGCCTGCTGCGGGGACCCAGCAGTGCGCACGCTGGGCCCAGCCCCTGGCCAGTCGCGTCTGGGCTGCTGCCCAGCTGGTGCTATCCCGCGGAGGCATCGGCAGCCCAGCCCCGTTCGTTCCCCTGCGGGACCCGAGCGGGACGGGGGGGCTGGGGCCTGCTGCCCCCGCTCCGGGGCCGCCGCGGGATAGCACCAGCTGGGCAGCAGCCCAGACACGACTGGCCAGGGGCTGGGCGCAGCGTGCGCGCTGCTGGGTTCCCGCAGCAGGCCCGGGCTCGGGGGCTTCGGGGGCGCCAGAGCCGCAGCCGCCAAGTGCCATGGCTGCTTCCTCCCCCGCAGCAGTGGGAGCTGCAGCAGCGGCTGCTCCCGAGTCCCGCTGCCCGGGGGTGAGAACAGCCGCCGCCTGGCCCCGCAGGCCGCCCCCCTCCTCTCCCTACCACCCGACTGAGTCCTGCCTGCTCGGGACCAGGCCGGACTCTTACCCTGGCCCCGCGCTTCCCCTGAGTCTCCCGGGCCTCCCTCCAGCACTTGCGGAGGAAGGGTTGTTTGTTTGTTTGTTTGTTTGTTTTTTGCCCCCCCCCCCGCGTCCCGATATTTGACTTGGGTGATCTGGTCACCCTACCTGGCCCTGCCCTCTCCACTTGTGATGCACCCTGAGGCCCCCCTGCCCACTGGCTCCTCCCCCCCCCGCTCGCTCCTCTCAGCTGGCCAGGCCCAGGGCTTCTCTCCGCCCCCTGCCCCCTCCTCCCCCCCCACTGCCACTGCTCGCTCCTGTCCGCCGCGGGTGGTGAACGCTATAAGGGTGAGGCTCTCTTCTCAGGCACTAGCTCTCCTAGTTCAGGACATGGGGCTCCTTCCTCTGCCCAGTCTCTCCGAACGACCTGTGTCTTGTGGACATGAGCCTGCTCCTGTCGCCAGGTGGCTGACAAAGGAGTCTCCTGCCTGGGGAGGCTCTGGCATTGTGATGCAGGCACAGTGCAGCAGGCAGTTAACACTAGGGCAGTAGTTCTTCCTTCCCAGAAACAGGAAGTACGTGCTTGCAAAAGGGGACAGCCCCCCCAGTGCAGCGCAAGGTCAGTGTATCTCAGCAGGGAGCAGCAGGAACTCCTAACCCTACATGGGCTGGGATTGATACCTGCCTGGCCTGGGCCCCTAGAGGTGTGAGAGCCACGTGAAGATTTGTTTGTGGCTTTTCCCCTTCAGGGGGCCTAAGGAGCTCTTTCTCCCAGAGCTGCATGGGAGGAAGTGAAGGCTCAGCCCTGAGCTGGAGGCTGGCAGCGATATTCTGTTCAGGGCTGGGTGGGAGAAGCAGGGCCGGCTTTAGGCCGATTCAGCCGATTCGGCTGAATTGGGCCCCGCGCCAAGAGGGCCCCGCGCCGCAGCTCTCCACCCCGCCCCCAGCTCACTTCCCCCTCCTCCCCTCCCCTGAACGCTCCGCCCCCTGCTCCTCCCCCGCCCCTGCTTCTGAAAAGAAGCAGGGGCGGGCAGGCAGCACCAGATAAGCTGGGGTGGTGGGGGGTGTGAGAAGGGTTCCGGGGAGGCGCGGCGCGGCCCAGTCCAGCCCCGGCCGAGCACCTCCAGCCCCAGCAGCTCCGACCCTGGGGCGCCGGTCCGGCCTGCTCGGCTCGGCTCCGGCCCAGGCCCCGTGGCCCGGTTCGGGCCCGGCCCGTGTCCGACCCCCCAGCTCGGCTCCGTCCCGGCCCCCGCAGCTCAGCTCGGCTCCGGCCCGGCCCGGCCTGGCTCTGCTCAACTCCAGCCCGGCCCTGGCTGAGCAGCTCGGGCCCAGCCCCCGCGGCTCGGCTCCGGGTCCGGCTCGAGCCCGGCCCCGGCTGAGCGGCTCCGGGTCCGGCCCGGCCCCCGCGGGCCCGGCCCGGCCCCCGCAGCTCGGCTCCGGGTCTGGCCCGGCTCGGGCCCGGCCCCCCAGTTCGGCTCCAGCCCGGCCCTGGCTGAACGGCTCCGGGCCAGACCCAAGCCCCACGACCCCGGCTGGAGCTCCGGCCGGAGCGGGGCCCGATTCCTGGGGGTGGGGCTTGCGGCAAGCCATGCCCCCAGGAATTGGGCCCCGCTCTTGCTAAAGCTGGCCCTGGGGGGAAGCTCCCCGCGGTGAGGCTTAGAGGCTCTCTGCTGCAATCGGGCCTGTGAGATATTAGTCTTGCAGTATTTGTTCAGTGCTGATGGATTGGCTGTAGGAGCTGTGTCTGGGGAGTCCCCACAGAACTGCCCGGCGGAAAGAGGGGGCTGTTCAGTTCTGCTGACTTTGCAGCTGGACGCAGCCTTTTGGGTCCTAGTGCCGGTGGTGTTCCCCGTCTGTGTGCTGGGAGGGGCCATCCTGTTCTCTGTACAGCAGGGAGTGCATGTGCTGGGGCGGGGTGGGGAGACTGGGGGAAATAAGCAGTAGGGAAGGAAGGGGGTGGGATGGGGAGGAGATGGGCAGTGGGGAAGGGGTATGGGATGGGGAAGAGAAGGGGATGAGGGATGCGGGGACAGGGGAGAACCGGGAGCCCAGCATGCAGCATCCCCTTGGCAGCAGCTGAGGCTCGCCCATTAAGCAGCCCCATCGAACCCTCCCCTGACTAGCCCCACCTGCCCTGCATCTGTACCACCCACCCACAGAGCCCCAGCTAGCTTCACTTGGACTCCCACCCCAATGAGCCCCACCTCCCCTGCACCCGCCCTCCCACTGAGCTCCCCACACCTAGACACCCCCTGCTGAGCCCCAAGCACCTTCACCTGGACCCCTCTACAGAGTCCCACTGCCCCATCAACCCCCAACGAGCCCCTGTGTATCCAGATCCCCCACTGAGCCACCTGCACCCCGACTGCTCCACCCAGAACCCTGTTAGCCCCACCTGGATCCCCCCACACTGAGCCCCTCCACACTTGGATCCTGACGGGCTGAGCCTGCCTCCCACACCTGGTGCACCTGGCGCAGAGGGGCAGTGCCCAAAGGTGTTTCTGGGGCAGGCCCATCCCTTACAATGTGTCAGGGTCGGGTGCAGCCTCACTGTCGAGTCCCTGTCCTGGGAAGGGAGGTGGGAGGCTGCAGGGTGATCTCCCACCTCCAGGCAGCCAGTGGCCTGGGCTCCCCCTGCCAGGCTGCAGCTTCCACGTTTATTTATTGACAAATAACATTTGCAGAATTTTAAAATAGTGCACAGAATTTTTAATGTTTTGGTGCTGAATTCCCTCAGGAATATGGAGTGCTGGGGAGTTGTGGGGGGGCTGTGAGAGAGGCACTAGGCAGTGGGGGGTGCTGGTTATAGGGCTCTGTGGGCCAGAGGGGCACTGGGCATGGGAGTTGCCAGGCATAAGGGGGAGGGGGGAATGGGCGGGGGGTAGTATGGCAGAGCACACTGACAGCTGACAGCGCACTGGCGTGGCCACATTTGCGGCACTTGCAGCAGCATTGGGAGTGGTGCATTATGGGCAGCTATCCCAGCATTCAAGTGACTGCAACGTGCTTTTCAAATGGGAGGGGTGGGGTGGAGTGTGACAGGGAGTGTGTTGTGTGTATGTGGGGGGAGAGAGAATGGGGTTTTGGGGGGCTGAGCACGTCAGCATGCTGTCTTGTAAGTTCAGACAGCAGCAGACCCCCCCCTCTCCCCTGCGTCTCTCTCTCACACAGCATTGCACAGTAACGGCTTGCATGCTGGCTGTCAGAAATGGGGCTTTGAAAGGGCATTTCCGCATTCCTACAGGAATTCAAAACAGTGACAAGAGTGGCCACTTGACTTAAGGGGATTATGGGACGCTCCGGAGGCCGATCAGAGCGCAGTAACGCAACACCTCGTTCACACTGATGCCCGGGCGTTGTAGCCAAGGCGCAGCAAACGTTATTCCTCTCACCGAGGTGGAGAACCAGGCACGCTGTAGCCACAGAGTCAGAGCGCTCTACGTGCCATGCCAGTGTGGACGGGGAGTGAGCTAGTGCACCCAGGCTCCTTTATTGCGCTGTAACTCGCAAGTGTAGCCAAGCCCTGAGTGAGCAGTCTGTGCGTCAGGGTCCGCACTTGTGAACACACCTAGCCAGCAAAGGAATTCCTGTAAGCAGGAAGTTTCCGTTTTCAACCTTCTAGGCAAAAGGTGTGTGTGTGGGCGGGGGAGGGGGGGGGAGGGGAGAAGAACCCAATCCTGCTAAAGGGAAGAATGAGTGTCCAGCCTTGAAATTGGTAGCAGCTGAGAATCTAAAAGCTAGTGTCTGTGTTGATGCAAATTACCTGGCTGGCAGGGAGAAAAAAGACTTGCTAATAGCTATTAGCACAGAGAGCCCACCCAATCAGCCAGTGAATTCTGTTAAGCAAGAAAAATCAGGGTTTGATCCTTCAGGACAAGGAGGAAAAAGAGAACTTGATTTTGCAAAGGAAAGCCACAGGTTAACCCTAAAATGCCAAAAACCCAATGGTTTTGGGCCAAAGGTGTGGCATGACAAAAATGATTGTAAATGGACACTTGCAATGGATTTGTTGTTATTGCTAATGGTAATTTTTGTAACTAATGTCTTGCTATTAGCAAGAACTGAAAAATGTACAATGTGCCTAATCTTTTGGAAAATCCCTTGAACATGTTAAGAGTAATACATAAGAACATACTTTATGTTCAAAGACCTTGTTATCCTAATGTTTCACAGTTAATGCCTGTAAACAGCATTGGAACTTTTCACAGGGGAAAAGACATTCCAGATCTGATGTGCTGTATGAAAAGGGAAACTAAGGCACACTACCATATTGCTTTCACGGCTAAATGCCAAGATTCCTATACTACGAACAACATTAATATCTACATTGGCTTGATGTTAATTGGGTTCCAAACATTTGCCAGAGCTTTTATGAATAAAGTAGCTATGTTCTTTAGCTCTTGGCAAGATCACATGAGACATACAGGAACCATGCTGCAAGAGCAGATTCAATCCACTATTGTTCTAACCAAGTTTTACCTTGAGTTTGTAAAGAGATTCAATCATGTTATTGAACATGACTTTGATAAACCATTTCTGTTATACACTGGTACGGCTTCTAACCCAAGACTAGCTGTAGTGAGACAGAACCCAGGATGGGGAGCTCTTGGGATGCAGTTAGGGATGTTTGTCATCCCTTCCTGCATCAACTTTGCATTTGGGGTGTGACGTTCTTGACATAATCTGTAACTGTATAGATCACTGTTGCAACCACTGTTATATATCTGCAGCAAATATTGTATAAAGGTTGTCGTGTAAGGGGTCTATGGAGAGGTTATGGTTTGTTGGTTATGATTATGCTGTCTATATGTGTGTTTCATTTTTGTAGTTAAAGTTATGAATATTGGCTTTATATTGTCTGTATTTCAAACTTATGCTATGCTTCTGGGAGACACCCCAGACAAGTTGGTGTCAGCTCTGCCTAGCCTGCTTGATGGCCCATTAAGGACCATCAGCTATACAACTGACCCATTGAGAGAAGGCAGATACACCTTGTGACTCAGCAAAGTATGCAGGGACTTGCCCATGTGACTCCAAACTCCATTTTGCTGTAATTTTCCACAGTAAGGACAAAGAGGTGTCCTTGCACCTGGAAGAGACTATAAAAGGCAGATGCCTCATCTCCATCTTGTCTTCAATCCTGCTTCTTACCCGTGGAGGGACTTTGCTACAAATGGAAGCTCTACACAAAGGACTGATGACCCATCCCAGCTGGGGATGTTCCAGAGACTTGATTTGAACCTGCAGTTTATTCCATCATTGCTACAAGCCTGAACCAAGAACTTTCCCATTACTGTGTGTGTAATTGATTCCATTTAACCAATTCTAGCTCTCATCTATATCTTTTTCCTTTTATGAATAAACCTTTAGATTTTAGATTCTAAAGGATTGGCAACAGCGTGATTTGTGGGTAAGCTCTGATTTGGACGTTGAGCTGGGTCTGGGGCTTGGTCCTTTGGGATTGGGAGAACTTTTTTCTTTTATTGGGGTTGTCAAGGCTGGATCCCCACTTTGAACTTTAGGGTACAAATGTAGGGGCCTGCATGAAAACTTTTAAGCTTAACTACCAGCTTAGCTCTGGTTCCGCTACCACCATTTTAATTTTTCCCTTTCTGAGAAGCCTTGAAAAACCTTCACCAATTCCCTGGTGAATACAGATCCAAACCCCTTGGATTTTAAAACAAGGAGAAATTAACCATCCCCCCTCCTTCCTCCCACCAACTCCTGGTGAACACAGATCCAATCCCCTTGGATTTAAAACAAGGAGAAATTAACCATTCCCCTCCTTCCTCCCACCAACTCCTGGTGAACACAGATCCAATCCCCTTGGATCTAAAACAAGGAGAAATTAACCATTCCCCTCCTTCCTCCCACCAACTCCTGGTGAATTAAGATCCAAACCCCTTGGATCTTAAAACAAGGAAAAATCAATCAGGTTCTTAAAAAGAAGGTTTTTAATTAAAGAAAAAGGTAAAAATTATCTTTGTAAAATTAGTATGGAAATTAACCTTACAGGGTAATTAAACTTAAAGAGCTTAGAGGACTCCCCTCTAGTCTTAGGTTCAAAGTACAGCAAACAAAGATAAACACTTTAGTAAAAGGTACATTTACAAGTTGAGAAAACAAAGGAAAACTAACACGCCTTGCCTGGCTATTTACTTACAAGTTTGAAATAGGAGAGACTTGTTTAGAAAGATGTGGAGAACCTGGATTGATGTCTGGTCCCTCTCAGTCCCGAGAACGAACACACTCCCAAACAAAGAACACAAACAACAACCTTCCCCCCCCCCCCCAAGATTTGAAAGTATCTTGTCCCCTTATTGGTCCTTTAGGTCAGATGCCAGCCAGGTTACCTGAGCTTCTTAACCCTTTACAGGGAAAAGGATTTTGGAGTCTTTGGCCAGGAGGGATTTTATAGTACTGTACACAGGACAGCTGTTACCCTTCCCTTTATAGTTATGACACGCCCCCCAAATCACAGATAGTGTTGGACATTTGGTTTCACACTGGCTGTGATTTTTTTCTGGAGTTTTAGGAGAAAACAGAGTTAATAAGACACATGTACCTTTAGACATACTACTGATTATATAAAAACTAACAATATGTTTTATTTTAAGAACAATTGTTAATCAGTTAACTCTGGGAAACTTTTCCGGGAGAGTGCATTAGCCACTTTGTTAGAAGCTCCTGAAATGTGTTGTATTTTAAAATTAAAATTTTGGAGAGCTAAACTTCACCGAAGAAGTTTTATGTTATTTCCCTTGGCGGTATGAAGCCACTGTAGCGCAGCATGGTCTGTTTGTAGTTGGAAACGCCGTTCCCAAACATATGGGCGTAGCTTTTCCAGCGCGTACACAATGGCATAGCATTTCTTTTTGCTGATTGACCAATGGCTTTCCCTCTCAGACAGTTTCTTACTGAGAAACACGACAGGATGGAATTTTTGATCCGGTCCTTCCTGCATTAAAACTGCTCCCACGCCTCGCTCAGACGCATTTGTGGTTACTAGGAACGGTTTGTTAAAGTTTGGGGCCCTTAGTACAGGGTCAGACATGAGTGTTGCCTTAAGCTGGTTAAAGGCCTTTTGACACTCATCAGTTCACTGAACTGCATTTGGCTGTTTCTTTTTGGTTAGGTCTGTCAGCGGGGCGGCGATTTGGCTGTAGTGGGGTACAAATTGCCTATAATATCCAGCCAAGCCTAAGAAGGATTGGACCTGTTTTTTAGACTTTGGAACCGGCCACTTTTGGATAGCATCCACTTTGGCCTGTAGGGGATTTATAGTTTCTTGACCCACCTGGTGCCCCAGGTAAGTTACTCTGTTTTGGCCTATTTGACACTTTTTAGCCTTAACAGTTAGTTCTGCCTGCTGGATGCGCTCGAAAACTTTTTTCAGGTGCTCCATGTGCTCTGCCCATGAATCAGAAAAAAATGGCCACATTACTGAGGTAGGCAACTGCAGATTCTCCCAATCCCGCTAGGAGACCATCTACAAGTTTTTGGAAGGTGGCGGGTGCATTTCGCAACCCGAAAGGGAGTACATTGAATTCATACACCCCTGCCTGGGTGACGAAGGCTGACCTTTCCTTAGCGGGTTCATCTAGTGGTACTTGCCAGTACCCCTTGGTTAAGTTTAAAGTAGAGATGAATTGGGCATGTCCCAATTTCTTCAATAGCTCATCTGTGCGTGGCATTGGATAGTTGTCAGGACGAGTTACAGCATTTAGCTTACGGTAGTCCACGCAAAAGCGTATTTCCCCATCTGGTTTGGGAACTAGAACCACTGGAGATGCCCATGCACTCTTAGTGGGGCGGCTTATACCCATCTGTAGCATGTCCTGGATCTCCCTTTGTATAGCAGTTTTGGCATGAGGTGACTCCCGGTAGGGTGGGGTTCTAATAGGGTGAGCATTACCTGTGTCAATGGAGTGGTATGCCCGTTCTGTCCAGCCTGGAGTGGCTGAGAAAATTGGTGCAAAGCTTGTGCACAGCTCCTTGATCTGCTGTCGCTGCAGACGTCCAAGGGTCGTGGAGAGGTTCACCTCTTCTACGCCACCATCCTTTTTTTCTTCGTAGTAGACACCTTCAGGCCACTCCACGTCATCTGTTTCCTGGGCTGTAAACTGGCAAACGTTTAATTCTCTGGAATAAAAGGGCTTAAGAGAATTAACATGGTATACCTTAGGCTTTATGTTGGAGGTGGGGGAGGCTATGAGATTGTTAACAGCTTCTAGGCGCTCCTGGACCGTGAATGGTCCTTCCCACGATGCTTCCATTTTATGGGCCTGGATTGCCTTTAAGACCATGACTTGGTCTCCTACTTTGAAGGACCGTTCTCTGGAATGTTTATCATACCAGGCCTTTTGCTCTTCCTGAGCATTCTTTAGGTTTTCTTTAGCAAGGGCTAAAGAGTGTCGGAGGGTGCTTTGTAGGTTGCTTACAAAGTCTAGAATGTTAGTTCCTGGAGAAGGCGTAAACCCCTCCCATTGCTGCTTTACCAACTGTAATGGCCCCTTAACCTCGCGGCCATACACAAGTTCAAATGGTGAAAACCCTAAACTGGGATGTGGTACAGCCCTGTAGGCAAAAAGCAACTGCTGCAACACTAGGTCCCAATCATTGGAGTGTTCATTTACGAATTTACGTATCATGGCCCCCAAAGTTCCATTAAACCTCTCCACCAGGCCATTGGTTTCATGGTGGTAAGGGGTGGCAACCAAGTGATTCACCCCATGAGCTTCCCACAGGTTTTCCATGGTCCCTGCCAGGAAATTAGTTCCCGAATCTGTAAGGATGTCGGAGGGCCAACCTACCCTGGCAAAAATGTCTGTTAATGCCTGGCACACACTTTTAGCCCTGGTGTTGCTTAAGGGTACTGCTTCCGGCCATCGGGTAGCAAAATCCATGAAAGTCAGTACGTACTGCTTTCCTCTGGGTGTCTTCTTTGGGAAAGGACCCAGAATATCCACAGCTACGCGCTGAAATGGGACCTCAATTATGCGTAGTGGCTGGAGAGGGGCTTTAACCTGGTCTTGGGGCTTTCCCACTCGTTGGCACACCTCACAAGACCGGACATATTTAGCAACGTCCTTGCCCATTCCCTCCCAGTGGAAGGACTTCCCCAACCGGTCTTTGGTTCTGTTCACCCCAGAATGGCCACTGGGATGATCGTGGGCTAAGCTCAAGAGCTTTACCCGATACTTAGTGGGAACTACCAACTGTCTTTGAGGATGCCAATCTTCCTGGTGCCCACCAGAAAGAGTCTCCTTGTATAAAAGTCCTTGTTCTACAACAAACCGGGATTGGTTCGAAGAGCTGAGAGGCGTTGGGGTGCTCCGTGCCGCCACCCAAGCTTTCTGAAGGCTGTCATCTGCTTCCTGCTCGGCCTGGAACTGTTCCCTTGATGCTGGAGACATCAGTTCCTCCTTGGACTGTGGACTGGGGCTTGGTCCCTCTGGAAGTGATGCAGGTGCTGGGGCTGTTTCCATTGACTGTGGTCCGCTGGTGCACTATGTGGTATCTCAGGCTCTGGCTGAGCCTCTTGGGTAGGGTTATCTGCTGCTTCCGCCAGGTCAGGCTCGCTGGTGCCCTCTGGCGTTGGAGTTGTAGACGGGTTTGCAAGCGCTGGACTCGGTGCTGGCAATGGTCCTGGTGCTGGTTGCGTTGCCAGTTCCGGTTCTGGGACTGGCTTTGGCTGGGTCTCTGGGATTGGATCCACTACGGCTGTTGCAGTCATTGGCAGGGGATCCTGTTCCACCATCTTTGTCTGGGTCTCTGGTAACCCAGACGGGGCCCTGGTGGACGGCTTAGGAACAGGGATGGGGGTGAAAGCTTGCTTAGCCTTGGCTAGTTCCAGTTCATGTTTCCTTTCTTTTTCTCTCTCCTCCATCTCTTTTTCTTTCAGCTCCATAGCTCTCTTGTGGGCCTCCTCTTTGGCTTTTTCTTCTTTTGTAGTCATTTTCCTGTTTTTTTGTGCTGGGTCACCCCCTCTGCAGTTGACTGAAACTGGGAAGCTCTCAGCTCTGGCTGCTGCTGAGTTAACAGAGACTTTCTAACTAGCTACTCCCGAGGATGTAAAAAGAAAAAAAAACAATTCAGCTTCTAAATTCCCTTTCCCTTTGTTTGCCCATTTGAACACTTCTCTTAACAAAGTACCTGTTAAAAAAACTTAACACCTCTGCCTTCAGGCAAGGAGAGATAAGATATGCATCTATCTACCTCCAGCTCGGCTTTCCAAGCAGCTAGAAGGAAAAAAAAATCTCACTGGCTTTTGGGTTTAAAATGATCCCACCACTCTACCACCATGTCAAGGCTGGATCCCCACTTTGAACTTTAGGGTACAAATGTAGGGACCTGCATGAAAACTTCTAAGCTTAACTACCAGCTTAGCTCTGGTTCCGCTGCCACCATTTCAATTTTTCCCTTTCTGAGAAGCCTTGAAAAACCTTCACCAATTCCCTGGTGAATACAGATCCAAACCCCTTGGATTTTAAAACAAGGAGAAATTAACCATCCCCCCTCCTTCCTCCCACCAACTCCTGGTGAACACAGATCCAATCCCCTTGGATCTAAAACAAGGAGAAATTAACCATTCCCCTCCTTCCTCCCACCAACTCCTGGTGAATCAAGATCCAAACCCCTTGGATCTTAAAACAAGGAAAAATCAATCAGGTTCTTAAAAAGAAGGTTTTTAATTAAAGAAAAAGGTAAAAATCATCTCTGTAAAATCAGTATGGAAATTAACCTTACAGGGTAATCAAACTTAAAGAGCTCAGAGGACTCCCCTCTAGTTTTAGGTTCAAAGTACAGCAAACAAAGATAAACACTCTAGTAAAAGGTACATTTACAAGTTGAGAAAACAAAGGAAAACTAACACGCCTTGCCTGGCTATTTACTTACAAGTTTGAAATAGGAGAGACTTGTTTAGAAAGATGTGGAGAACCTGGATTGATGTCTGGTCCCTCTCAGTCCCGAGAACGAACACACTCCCAAACAAAGAACACAAACAACAACCTTCCCCCCCCCAAGATTTGAAAGTATCTTGTCCCCTTATTGGTCCTTTAGGTCAGATGCCAGCCAGGTTACCTGAGCTTCTTAACCCTTTACAGGGAAAAGGATTTTGGAGTCTCTGGCCAGGAGGGATTTTATAGTGCTGTACACAGGACAGCTGTTACCCTTCCCTTTATAGTTATGACAGGGGTATTGGTTTTCATAACCATTCATCCCCATAACGAGTGGCACTGGTAGTGATACTGGGAAACTGGAGTGTCTAAGGGAATTGCTGGTGTGACTTGTGGTTAGCCAGTGGAGAAAAACCAAAGTCCTCTCTGTCTGGCTGGTTTGGTTTGCCTTAGAGGTGGGAAGACCCCAGCCCTGGGCTGTAAGTGCCCTGCTTGAAGCGATTTGTCCTGAACTGGCACTCTCCGTTGGGTCCCGCCAGAATCGCCTCGTCACAGCCTGGCTGAGAATTCCCAGCAGGAACAACTGAAGGGCAACACAGTCAGACTCCCCAATAGGCAGCGTTGGTTCTAGGAGCCCTGGCCAGGGTGTTCTCCTGGGTTCGATGGTAACCCTGCCCCACCGTGCAGGCTGGGGCAAGTCACGGAGCTCTCTGGGCTTCAGTTTCCCCAGGTGTCCAATGGGTAGAATTCCTACCTCCCAGGAGGGCGGTGGAGCTTCATTAATCAGGGGGAGTAAATGATGCCAAGAGCCTCCTACCCAGGGGACGTAGAAATGAATTCTGCCAGAGATCTCCCTAGGCCAATCTAATTCACGGGGGAGGCACTCAGGTCTGTGGGGATGGGCAACAGGATCAGAGCTTGGGAGAGACAGAGAGAAAAGTGCAAAGCCAAATTCCCAGTTTGACTTTTTCTGTACTCTCCTGCAGCTTCACCTCCTCTGACTCCACCTGGGTCTCAGCTGCTTTCTTCTTCAGGGACAAGTGCGTCCACCTTCTTGGTGAGGAAACTGTTCTCTCCTCATCGCTATCTGCCATCGAGGTGTCAGATTGGCTACAGACACAGAGTCTTTTCATGCCTGATAGGATGGTCCATGAGAATTTGCTTCTCTGGGGCTTCTCTGGCAAGGCCTGTTCTTGCTGGCTGAGGACAGAGCATGCCTCAATTGCTGCAGGTTGGACGAACACTTTGTGCACGTAGATCTCTCTCTGCAACCTAGAGGCGAGTCTTTGGAAAAAGGAACGAAGCCTGGAGTAGAAAGGAGGAAATGGGTTTTTCTGTCATTCTCTAAAGGAAGGGAATTAGTTTGCCCAGGATTCACAGATCCAAGAGACTGGTCTTTTGAATCCATCTGCGCCTCTAATAGCCAGCACTGGTTCATACAACCAAGAACATAAGCAACACAAGACCGCCCAGACTGGGTCAAACCAAAGGTCCATCTAGTCCAGTATCCTGTCTTCCGACAGTAGCCAGTGCCCCAGAGGGAATGAATGATTTAGTTGGGAATTGGTCCTGCTTTGAGCAGGGGGTTGGACTAGATGACCTCCTGAGGTCCCTTCCAACCCTGATATTCTATGATTCTATGAATGAACAGGGAATCGTCAAGTGATCCATTCCTGTTGCTCATTTCCGGCTCCTCGCAAACAGAGGTTAGGGACACCATCCCTATCCATCCAGGCTAATAGCCATTAATAGACCTCTCCTGCATAAATTTATCGAGGTCATTTTTGAAAGCTGTTATAGTCTTGGCCTTCACAACGTCCTCCAGCAAAGAGTTCCACTGGTTAACTGTGCGTCGTTTGAAAAAATACTTCCTTTTGTTTGTGTGAAACCTGCTGCTTATTAACAAAGACTTCAAAGGGGGCACTAGGATGTGAACCAAGGACCACTCGATCTGCAGTCAAACACTCTACCCCTGAACTCTACCCCAGCTGAAGGTGAAGACACATGGGACCATGGTGAAACAGGAATTCTTCTGGGGACGTTCTAGGGCCTGAGTTATGCAGGGGGTCAGACTAGATGATCAGGGCTGGCCTTAGAGCCTTTGAAACTATGAATTTATGAAGCTAAAGTTGGCTGTAACTGCTAGTGTGAAGGTTGCTGCTCCTCTCCAAGAGGAGATGCTTTGTCTGAGGTTTCCTTGGGGAGAGGCACCAGGATCCCTGTTCCCTCTTTCTCATAACCTTCCTTGGACAGAGCACATCACAGGTTCTCCCCTTTTGTTCTCTAACAGGAAACCTCCATCCACCAGATCTGTAATTCCTCCCATCCTAGCACAGTCGCTGGCTACATTTCCTAGCCTGACTCTCACCCCATGGATCTCACACCTCCTCTGCCATTGGGCAGACATTGAAACAACAAAGGTCAGTTTCTATTTTCTTTGGTCATTGCCTGAGTCTAGTTGCAAAACTGCTTCATTATTAACCCCACTCCTTTGTGCACAGAATGTTGGGACTCTGGGAACAGATAGGGCCAAGCTGAAAACCAATAAACCTCTGTTCCCAGAGAACCCAGGAAAAGGAACAAAAGATTGTCATCCAGAAGGTTTGAGGGTCTGGAAGGATGGATTAGCAGCTGCAAATATGTTGACTGATTTTAGTAGCGTGGGGAAAATAACCAGTAAACTTTAAATGTAGAACTTCCCATACTATTTATAACATCCAGTCAGAAGTTGGGCCACCAACACAATAACAAAGAAATCACACCGAGACCCATGACAAATGTAGGCTACAGTTTAGTTAAACCCCGTTCCTGGAAAGGAATTGCAGGGGGGAATTTACACATCTATTGTATATAGCCCAATGGGGGCATAGTAGAATTTGTAGAGAGTTTTGAAGTCTATCTCCATGAGATTATTTCTGAGAGAACTGCCAAGATGACAGCCAGGGGATGGGAGTGGAGCCGTATCACTTTCAATAGCTTAAGATTTCTTTCTTCTGCATTATTTGATCTCATTTATGTGTGTTTCAGTCATGTAAATTCTGAGATAGATATTGTCTCAATACACATACATTAGCCAATCATTACATGAGACAAAAGGTTTAGATTCACAACTTGAAGGCAAGGAGTGTATTGAGGCAACTCCAAGGAAAATACTATTTATGGAGATATCAATCTAAATTCTACACGAGTTTTGTTATCTTCCCTTTAGGTTCTATCCATGGAAATTCACCCATACTCGTCTGCTGAAAGATCAAATAATGGAAATCTGCCTCCAGAGAACGTGGAAGGCTAACGCAGAAGGGGAACTGAAAGATGCCCACATTCAAATCAAAACGGGATGTTGAGAACTGACTGTTGCAACGCTGGCCCCCACCAGTCCCTAGGACAGGGGTGGCCAACCTGAGCCTGAGAAGGAGCCAGAATTTACCAATGAACATTGCCAAAGAGCCACAGGAATATGTCAGCAGCCCCCCATCCACTAACCCCCTCCAGCCCCCAGCACCTCCCGCCCACCGCCAGCCCCGCCAATCACCCGCCACAATCAGCTGTTTTGCAGTGCACAGGAGGCTCTGGTGAGGAGGGGGGAGGAGCGAGGGCATGGCAGGCTCGGGGGAAGGGGCTGGGGCCTTGGGGGAAGGGGTGGGGTGGTGGCAGGACCTGGGGCAGAGCAGGGGGTTGAGCAGTGAGCACCCCGCAGCATATTGGAAAGTTAGCAGCTGTAGCTCCAGCCTCGGAGTCAGCGCCTATGCACGGAGCCACAAAGTAACCTCTGAAGAACCGCATGTGGCTCCGGAGGCACAGGTTGGTCACCCCTGCCCTAGGAAAAGGAGACACCAACCTGTCATGTGCGATCTAATGAGCAGGAAAAGAATCTGGGAGCCTAGAGCACCCACAAGGAAAAATTAGTGGGTGTTTAGCACCCACTGGCAGCGAAGCTCTGCCCTGCCCGCAGTGCATCTCGCCCGCCAGCGGCCCCACTGAGCAAGTCCTCCCGCTCCCTCCCAGCACTTCCTGCCCACTGCAAAACAGCTCTTTCATGGAATTCAGGATGGTCCGGGAGGGTAGGGGAGGAGCGGGGACATGGCATACTTGGGGGAGGAGATGGGGAAGAGGCGGGGTGGGGGTTGGGGAAAGGGGTGGAATAGAAGCGGGACGGGGTGGAGCAGGGGCAAGAAGAGAGGGGGCCGGGGGTTAGAGGAAGAGGTTAATTTGGGGGTGCGGCCGGGGCAGAGCAGGGGCGGGAAAAGGTGGGGCGGAGCTTTGGGGAAGGGGTGGAGTGGGGGCGGGGCCTGGGGCAGAGCGGGAGTTGAGCACCCACTGGCCAGAGGGGAAGTCGGTGCCTACTGAGGGGATGGACAAAGGACTGATAGAATCATAGAATATCCGGGTTGGAAGGGACCTCAGGAGGTATCTAGTCTAACCCCCTGCTCATGGCAGGACCAATCCCCAACTAAATCATCCCAGCCAGGGCTTTGTGAAGCCTGACCTTAAAAATCTCTAAGCATGGAGATTCCACCACCTCCCTAGAGAACCCAGTCCAGTGCTTCACCACCCTCCTATTAGGAAATTGTGTTTCCTAATATCCAACCTAGACCTCCCCCACTGCAACTTGAGACCATTGCTCCTTGTTCTGTCATCTGCCACCACTGAGAACAGCCGAGCTCCATCCTCTTTGGAACCCCCCTTTCAGGTAGTTGAAAGCAGCTATCAAATCCCCCCTCACTCTTCTCTTCTGTAGACTAAATAAGCCCAGTTCCCTCAGCCAATCCTCATATGTCATATGCCCCAGCCCCCTAATCATTTTCCTTCCCCTCCGCTGGACTCTCTCCAATTTGTCCACATCCTTTCTGTAGTGAGGGGCCCCAAACTGGACACAATACTCCAGGCGTGGCCTCACCAGTGCCGAATAGAGGGGAATGATCACCTCCCTCGATCTGCTGGCAATGCTCCTACTAATGCAGCCCAATATGCCGTTAGCCTTCTTGGCAACAAGGGCACACTGCTGACTCAAATCCAGCTGCTTGTGCATTGTAATCCTCAGGTCCCTTTCTGCAGAACTGCTGCTTAGCCAGTCAGTCCCCAGCCTGTAGCGGGGCATGGGATTCTTCCGTCCAAAATGCAGGACTCTGCACAACCTCATCAGATTTTTTTTGGCCCAATCCCAGTTTGTGTAGGTCACTCTGGACCCTATCCCTACCCTCCAGGGTATCTACCTCTCCCCCAAGCTTAGTGTCATCTGCGAACTTGCTGAGGGTGCAATCCATGCCATCATCCAGATCATTAATGAAGATGTTGACTAAAACCAGCCCCAGGACTGACCCATGGGAAAGCAGGGGAGGGAGTGGAGGAGAGGAGGCACAGGGTGAGCGGAAGGGACTCCACAGAGCGGCAGTGTAGTGCAGGAGAGGGGGAACTCAGCCTAGCAGCGATGGGGGCTGGGAGAAGGGGCTAAGCAGATACAGGAAGAGATGGAGCACAGGAGCTGCCCCCCCCCAGCCCTGTGCTCCTCGCCGCACCCCCGTGCCGCCCCAGCCCTGGGCTCTCCCCCCCCACACACCCTGCCACCCCAGCTCTGGGCTCCCCCCTACCCCTCCACCATTGCCCCCCACACACCTCCTGCCGCCCCAGCCCTGGGCTCTCCCCCCGCACCTGCATCTTCCTTCCGCCACAGCCCTGGGTCATTGGTAACTCGCTCCCAGGGCAGGTCATTCAGCAGGAATTTTGGATGTGCACAGAACACAGACAGGATTGGTTCCCATATGGTTACAGAACTGCAGTAAAGTGGAACAATTTTCAGCTTGTGTGATTGGAGGATATCTGGATGCATATTATAAGACTGTCCTACATAAATGAGGAAAAGTTGAGGTGCCTTTATTATTCTTCTGTTCCACTCTTTCTTTCTATGGGGAATTTGCCAATGCCATATCACTGTCTTCCTTTTAAACAAACAAACAAACAAACAAAAGGCAATGGCTGTTGAAAATAGCAATTCCAGTCCTAATAACCACTGGGAAGCATTTCTTGCTCAATTTTATCCTACTTTCTCTACAGCAAGTTACAGTGGATCAGTATATTTGATTTGGGAGAAATGAAGTAACAGCTGCCCAAACTGAGCTTGAGCACTCCTGAATTTTGAGGTATTCAAATCTGGAAGGCAGGTGCTGGGGACAGGAGAGCTGTAGCTCCACAGGGGAGCACGGCAGCATGTATGCAGCAGCGTGTCTGGCGCTGCGCTAAGCCAGACATACTGGTCTGAGTGGCACGGTAAGGGGGCTGGGGGGTTGGAGAAGGGGTAGGGGGCTCTGGGGGGGGCAGTCAAGGGACAGGGAGCGGGGGGGTTGGATGGGTTGGAGGTTTGGGGGGGCAGTCAGGGGCAGGGAGAAGGGGGGGTTAGATGGGTCAGGGGTTTGGAGGGGCAGTCAGGGGGACAGGCAGCAGTTGGATAGGCATGGGAGTCCCAGGGGTTTGTCAGGGGACAGGTAGGGGGTGGGGTCCTAGAGGGGAAGTTGGGGGGGTCTCAGGAGGGGGCAGTTGGGGACAAGGAGAAGGGAGGCTTAGATAGGGGGTAGGGTCCCGGGAGGGGGCAATCAGGGGACAAGGACCAGTGGGGTTTAGATAGGGGGTGAGGTCCTGGGGGGCAGTTGGGGCAAGGGTCGGATGGGTTGGGGTTTCTGGGGGGGCAGTTGGAGGGAGTGGATGGTGGCAAGGTGGGGCTACCTTCCCTCCCCGTGGAGTGTCCTATTTTTTGAATGTTAAAATATGGTATCCCTACTCCCAGTGCAGCTCTCCATTCATAGCAGGCTGCAGTATGAGGTCTCAGCTTCCTCACTCCCTCCCCCTCTTTCCTGTTGGTAGTGGCCAAGGGAATGCTGGGAAATGTAGTTCTTTCCCTGCTCCTGGGCTGGCTCTATAGGCAGGGAGCTAACCAAGGAACTACAGCTCCCAGGGCCCCCTGCTGGTTCTCAGCTCCCAGGCTGGCTCCCTGCCGCCCCTGCAAATGGGCTGCCCCAAGCACCTGCTTGCTTTGCTGGTGCCTAGAGCCGCCCCGGCCCGGGAGCATGTAACAATGAGTAGATTTGTTTATGATTGGCATAGTCAGGAGGATTGAATTCCCCCTGTGATCCCTGAGGGCTGATGGAAGTCTTGGTTGTTGAAGGAAGGGTCTGTCCACCGAAGTGGGTGTATCGAAGGGCCAAGCTGGTCACTGGATTTCCCACTTCAGTTCCAGGGACTGGTTAAGCAGCCAAAGCAGTTCTAGGGGTTTCTCCAGCAGCTCCTAGAAAAAGCAGAAGGAAGTGCATGCACAGCAGCAGCAATACCTGTGAGAGATCCTGCAAAGGGAAATCAACCCAGGGTCTGCTATGCCAATGGACAAAAAGAGCAGAGAAGGAGAGCGCGCCTGGGCTGTGCCGAGAAGGTTAGCCCAGGGAGAAGGGCATGAGAAAGTGTACAAGCATGGCCTAATACCAAGATGGGGACAAGAGTTCTTTGTTTTGGGTGCAGAGAAACAGGCCATATCAAAAGACAGGGCCCGCTTAGGAAATTGCTGAGTGGCAAAATGAGGGGCCAAAGCCCCAAGAAGGTAGAAAGAAAGGAGGTGTCCTCTGACACAAACCCACATGCGGCAGGCAAGGTGGAGGTGGCAGGGATGGCCGTGAACCTTGCAGACCCTCCACCAACACACCCTGTCGAGTGCTGCAAGGGGTGAAGGACGAAATGGTTGGCCCAGAGATGAAGCAGACTGAAGTAGGGACAAACACAAGGATGGAGCAGTCCATGGTGGGTTTTCAGACCCTGTGACAGGGTCTGCTTACCCCGCACTAGCCCAGACAGGGTTAAGCCCATATTATTGACAGCGGAAGTCCCGCCTCCCCGGCGAGACTGGGTGTGCTCCAAGTGCTCTAGCAGTAGAAAGGGAGGAAGCCCAGCTTATTCTGGGCTGGAGGCTGCAGGGGAATGACCTGTCTGGGAAGCTCCTGCGAAGGGCCAGCCACAGCCCCTGACTGCGCCAGGATTCAGAGCCTCCCTGGGCCCACCTGCACCCCGGCGACTGGAGGAGCCACCGGAGGTGACCAGACCCACTGACCACAGAGAACCCAGCATCTCATGGGAGATCCCAATACAGACTCTGGTAGGAAGTGACTCAGGGAGGGTGACGGAGTGGTACCTCCCACCCAGGAAACCTCAGCATGTTTCGGTAGGCTGAGTCAGTGGCAAGTCGCTATGCTACTGTTAGGGCCCTGGGTTGGTGTCTGGTGGAGTTGGGGGCCCAGGCCCCGCTTCCGGGGCCACCACAACCCTTGGTGGGTGCCCCACCATTATAGACTCTGGCCGTTAGGCCCCACTGCCCCGCACCGAAGGGCGGCTTTATAGACTCTGGCCACTAGGCCCCGCTGCCCTGCACCGAAGGGTTTCTTTATAATCTCTGTGTGGGAGATTATGTTGCCCCTCTGTGGGGAATCCCTTCCTTGCAGATGGTGTGCTTTGGTTCCTGGACTCTGCCAGGAAGCCCAGCTCCCATCCCTAGCAGCTTGGCTGTTCCCTATCATGCTGTGCACCAGGCCCTCTGCAGAGAGCTGCTCTGGGCAAGGACTGCAGAGCCAGCTATCATCCTGGCCGGTGTAGCTCCAGGTTCCATAACCCTGACCCATGGTCTCCCTCCGCTGACAGGCTCTGAAGAAGGCCTGCCCAGAGACATGGATGACATGCTGAAGAGCTTGCTGACAGCAACCCCCAGCACAGACAAACTCCAGCACATCTTGGAGATGAGCAGAATGGGCAGGGGCAGCAGGACTTTTACCTTAGCCATGGGGAGGCCCGGAAATGAGCGACTGGATGATCCATGTTTCTATTGTGTCCTGCTGCCTGAGAGCCATTGGGCCACCGTGGTCAGGGCAGTCAGTGCAGAGCAGTGTTGGGGCCCTTCCTCCTTCAGGGACAGAGGGAAGGCGCTGGTGCTTGACAACAGGTCTCTGCCTGGTTCTGTTGAGCACTAACTCCAAGGCTCCAGGCAGGCTTGCAGAGTGAGAGCATCAGACCCCTGTGAGGTCCAGGAGAAGGTCCTCAGAGAAGAGCACTGGCTCCTTCCTAGGAAGCTGCTGAGATTCTCAAGGAGGGATTCATCTCTTCTCTCCCATGGACACAGAGGATTGTAAGGAGCAGGGCGTTGTCCTTTGTCCAACAGAGACCTGTCCTCGCTCTAGCCATTGATGGACCTATCCTCTATGAACTTACCTAATTCTTTGTTGAACCCTGTTATAGTCTTGGTCTTCACAACATCCTCTGGCAAGGAGTTCCACAGGTTGACTGTGCGTTGTGTAAACAAACAAATACTTCCTTTTTTTAGTTTTAAACCTGCTGCTTATTAATTTCATTTGGTGACCCCCAGTTCTTGAATGATGAGAAGGAGTAAATAACACTTCCTTATTTACTTTCTCCACACCAGTCATCATTTTATAGACCTCTATCATATCCCCCCTTAGTCGTCTCTTTTCTAAGCTGAAAAGTCCCTGTCTTCTTAATCTTTCCTCATTTGGCCGCTGTTCCATACCCCTAATAATTTTTGTTGCCCTTTTCTGAACCCAATTCCATTATATCTTTCAAAGACGGGGAGACCACATCTGCACACAGTGGGAGTACCATGAATTTATAGAGAGGCAATATGATATTTTCTGTCTTATCTATCCCTTTCTTAATGATTCCCAACATTTTGTTCAAATTTGTTGACTGCCACTGCACACTGAGTGGATGTTTTCAGAGAACTATCCACAATGACTCCAAGATCTCTTTCTTGAGTGATAACAGCTCACAGGAGCAGCCACACTCCAGCACTCCACCTGGCAGCCTGCTGAAAATTGCTTAGCGAGGACCCATGAAGTTCAGCCCCAGTTTAAGGCTCCACTCCTGAGGTCCTATTGGAGGAGTCCCAGAGAAGCTAATTGGCCCCTGGCCCTGCTTAAGGCAGCAGCAGGAACAGGAAGCTGACTGAACACCAGGACTGCTCCCTGTTCTGGACCGTGCGCTGCCCCTTTCTGCTGCCGCTCCCCTGGCTTGATTTCCTGGCATCTGATTTGTGGTTGTGTGTATTATCCACCAGGCAAAGTATTAACAACTTCAACAGAACTTTATTTACAGTGCAAGTCTCTTCTCCAAGCTGTAGCTGCACACTCTGTAACTCTCCCAGCCTCCTCAACTCCTCCCCCCTCCTTCCTGATTCCTGTCCTTTCAGACTCCCAACAGCCAGTGCTCCCAGTTCTAATAATTACAAGCAGCATCTAAACACCACATTCCCTCCTCTCTTAAGAAACTTTCCAAATTAAAATAAACATTGTTGTTCTAACCAGAGGAACAAATATGAAACAAGACACTATACTGTTGGCAGGAATATTACACTGAAAACACTGTAGATACTACATAACATAGTCTTTAGTCCAGGCAGGTGGTCGTCTGGGTCTGACAGGCCGTCTCTCAAGCCCCGGTTCCAGTGCAATGTCTTGTTGTGTTGGTTCTACAGTGAAGTCATCCAATGCAGACTGGGTATTGGCATAATCTCCTCTTGGTGCATGGGCAGGTGCAAGATAAGAAGCATTCCATACCTGCCCATCAGAAAGTCGATAGGTGTAAGGTCCCTTCTTCTTTATGATTTTAAGAGGAGCTGTGAATTTATGGTTCCCTTTGCGTAAGATTCCAGGTTTTCGTATTCTAACGAAGGAACCACACTCAAACTTTGGTTCCTTAGCACCCCGCCGTTTGTCTGTGAAAGCCTTAGACTTTGCTTGGTTTTGTTCAATTGTCTTTCTCACATCACCCCTGTTTGGGGCATCAGGTCCAGCCTGTGAAATTGTATGCCCCAGAAAGGAGAGTTCAGTTTGTCTAAATTTGCATTTGGACCTATTGAGCTTGAGGCCTGCTTTGCTGATGCAGTTTAGTACAGACTGCAGTTTATTGTCATGCTCCTCAGTAGTATTTCCAAACACAATAATATCATCCAAATAGCACTGAACTCCATGTTGATTCTTCAGAATCAATGACATCATTTTTTGAAAGGCACTTGGGGCTCATGCGAGACCGTATGGAACACGTTTAAAACGAAATAGTCCCTCATGTGTAATAATTGCTGTGAGGTCTCTGCTACCTTCATGCAACATAACCTGGTGGTATGTTCTACTCTGCAAATCAAGAGTAGAAAACATCTTTGCTCCGCGGAGTTCTGCAAATACTTCCTCTATGTGAGGAAGAGGATGACTGTCAATCACAATAGCTTTATTTGGCTCCCTTAAGTCCACACAAAGGCGAATGTCTCCACCCTTCTTCTGCATCATTACTATAGGTGAAACCCATTCCGAGGAGTTAATCTCTTCAATAATGTCCTTTTGAACAAGTTTTCTACGTTCCTCTGAAACAGCTTCCCTGACTGAAAATGGTAAGCGCCGTAATTTCTGTCGTACAGGCAACACATTATTCCGCATTTTAACTTTATGCAGAAACCCATAAGCACAGCTGAGTTTCTCCTCAACCTGGAGTTGGGTCCCAGCTGAAACTGGTGTGTGTACCGCAAGAGTGCTTTGCTGAGGAAGATCAATTCGTCCATTAACTACCCTGAGATTTAAAGCAGCTAATAAATCTCTGCCAAGGATAGCAGTGCCTTTGTGGACAATGTAGAACTCCACAGTTACACAGCGATCACCAAAAGTAACTATTGCTGGCAGGCAGCCATGTACTGGAATATGGTTTTTCAAATAGCATACCAAGTGAAGTTTGGGTTCAGTAAGAGGCACATCTTTAAAGTAATGCAAATAGATGGAATCAGGTAGTATAGATACTGCTGAGCCAGTGTCCAACATTAGCTGAATAGAGTGTGATTTGCCTGAAGGTATGGCAGAAACATTTACAGTGCACTTGATCTGTTCTGGAATATGTGCAGTAGTGATTTTGTCTACACTCAGCACAGTAACATCTGGCATTGTAACTGCATGCACCTGTTGATTGAACTGGCTACTGCAACATACTTTAGCAAAATGCCCAATCTTTTTGCAATGATTGCACCGAGCTACTTTTGCTGGACATCCTGTGTAGCTTGCAAGATGTTATGGGGATCCACAGCGAAAGCATGCTTTTACTGTATTTTGCATTCGCTGATTCAGTGGCTTTTCATTAGTTTTCCTTTTGCAATTGTTTGTCTGCAGTGATAGTGAACTTTTCTGCAAAGGAGTCACAGCCTGGACTGGGCCTCTTGTACCCTGACTCATTATTTTGGCTTCAGCTGTAGCTGACTCAATCTGAGTAGCAATGGTTATTGCTTTTTCTAGTGTAAGTTGTGGTTCTAGAAGTAAGCGTTCTCTTACATGAAGCACTGTTGTTTTCTCAATGAGCTGGTCTCTAATCATCTCATCTGCCATATTCCCAAAGTCACAAGTTACAATCAGACTCCTCAGGGAAGCCATATACTGCATTATAGTCTCCCCTGGTTTCTGCTCACGCGGGCGAAATCTATAGCGATTAGCTACTACATTCACTTTTGGCACAAAAAAGTTCTTTAATGCAGTGAGTGCAGTCTCATATTTATCATCTGCAAGGGGAAAAGTGTAAAATATACACTGCCCTTCTGCTCCAAGGCAGTGGATTAGCAGAGCACGCTTTCTTACTTCAGAAATCTCTGTAGCACTGATTGTAAGCAGATAAGTCTCAAACATACGGATCCAGGCAGTAAAAGCAATTGGAGGCTCACCTGGGCTTTGCAGAAAGGGTGCAGGTGGGTTCAGAGGCAGAAGATCCATCCTCATCGCCAAAATGTTGTATCCACCAGGCAAAGTATTAACAACTTCAACAGAACTTTATTTACAGTGCAAGTCTCTTCTCCAAGCTGAAGCTGCACCCTCTGTAACTCTCCCAGCCTCCTCAACTCCGCCCCTCCTTCCTGTTTCCTGTCCTTTCAGACCCCCCAACAGCCAGTGCTCCCAGTTCTAATAATTACAAGCAGCATCTAAACACCACATTGTGATCACAAGTTTCTTTTGCTTCTGATCTTCCAGTATCCTGACCGAGCTGACTCTCGACTCCTGTCATGTGAGTGTGGACTCTGGCTCTGACCAGTAGGTCTGGCTGCCCTTGACCCAGCTGTGACATTGACTTTTGTACAATTTCTCCAATGCCCTTTTCTGCTCTCCAGCAAGATACACCAGTACCTTGCCTCCCAAAGTCCTAGTTGCCGGCTATTCAAGGGTGAGAGGGGTAGTGCTTGTATTTCCCCCACCCCCAGCCCAGCGGCTTTTCCTATGGGAATCTCCCTAGAGCAGAGGAGAAATGTGCTCTTCTCTTAGGATCAGTCCCAGCAGTAATTCCACCCACCCTGGCCTCAGCTCAGCTACTGTGTTTACCTGGGATCAGGGACCAATTTTGAAGCCCTTACTGTTAGAGGTGGGAGCAGAGCCTGAAGCTCCAGCAGTTTTCACCAAAGCACACCATCCAGTCTTTCTGTGGTCTGACTAGGGCTCCCCATCCATCTTGGAGCTGAACACCAGATGGGAGCTGATCAGGGCCAGCTCCAGGCACCAGCCGAGCAAGCTCGTGCTTGGGGCAGCAGATTCTAAGGGGCGGCATTCCGTCCGCCTTTTTTTTTTTTCTTTTTCGTTTTGGTTTGCCGCTCCAGCCGCCCTGTAGGGGGCGGCGGCGTGGAGGAGGGGAGTGCCCTGCAGCAAACTCGGCAGGGCAGCCCACGTCCTTCCCTCCCAGCCGACTGGAGTGGCGCAGAGCCCTCCCGGCAGGTGGCGCGGCAGGAAGGGCCGCGTGGTGAGTGCCCCGCTGAAGCCCTGGCCACCCCACTTCTGTCTCTCCCCCCCACTCCCTCTCCTTCCCCTCCCCGCTAGACCAAGCGTGCACTCTGCTGCACGTCTGCAGCACAGGGAATCCTCCTGCACCCTGGCTCCGGCTGCCCTGCCGTTTTGGGGTTTTTTTTTTCTGCTTTGCTGCTCCGGCCACCCCACAGGTGGTTTTTGTGTGTGTGTGTGTGCTTTGCCACTCTGGCCACCCTGCAGGGGTGTGTGTGGGGGCGTACGCGCTTGGCCGGTCCGCAGGTGTGGTTTTTTTTTTTTTTTTTGCTTCGCTACTCCGCCCACACACCCCCGCAGGTTTTTTTGTTTTTTGCTTGGGGTTGCAAAAAAGCCAGAGCCGGCCCTGGAGCTGATAGATTGTCCTTGGTGGGCCATGTTCTTGTGTGTGATGGTGCTGTGTGCCAGAGAGGGCCAGGAGCAGATGCACCACGCATGGCCAGGACCGGGCTAAACAGCCTGTAATGCTAGGTGAGTCAACCATGGCCACATATAGACACCTTGGGCATCCATGGGGACTGAATCTGGGTGCTTCACTGCTAAGAGCACAACTCACCCCAGTTTGAGTCATTACGGTAGTGACCCCTGCCAGCCCCTCTGAGGGGGGTCCGTATTGTCTCTCTAAGCTGGCGCACTGGGATGGAAAGCAATTGGCTGCAAGGTCACACACAAGGTCATGCCAGAGGCAGGAACGAAGCATGGTACTGATACCAGTCCAGCTCCAACCACTAGATACCACCCACTTCCAAAGCCAGAGAACCCAGGAGCCCTGACTTGGACAGCTAGGCCTTAAATGACAAGACCAACCCCCCTCCCACTCAGGAAGCCATAGAAGGGACCATCTGCTGAGCTCCCCTTTGCAATGCTGCTGTCAGAGACCATTGCTAGTGGATGCCAAGTGACTGAGCAGGGAACTCCTTGAGAGACTCCTAGAGACTTGCAGGTGTTTCACTGTGACCCTCTGGGAGCCATGGAAAGAGCGCTGCATTGAAGAGACTCTCCTGCTCTAACAAAGGGTTTCTGTTCTCCTAACTAGTCAGCCAGTGAGGCCAGTTTGCAGAATGTGGAAGAGCTGTTTGGCGATGGGTTGAAGGATTCACTGTGTAGATGGCAGCAGCTGCAGTGCCTGGGGTGTCCATGGGCCAAGCCTCCACTCCTGACACTCCAAGCTAATTTCCCACTGCTCTCAGTGGGGCTTTGGCTTTAGCTGCTGGGCCTGCGTGCCTAGACAGAAGACTCAGGTATTTCCACAGGTTGCTCAATGGCAAATGCAGCCACCCAAAGAAGTGAAGAAGAATGGAAATGAAAGAGCAAAGCTGGACCATCCGCTGAGCTGCTGCAATCAAGTGAGCAGAGCCGGGGAGAGAAGAGGGAGAACTCGAAGGTAGCTGGCAGCAGTAGGGAGGAAAAGCCAGGAGAGTAGAAATAAAGAGTTAATGATGCGGGCTTTGTCTTGTGTGGTGAAGGGTTGAAAACGGGTCTCTACTATCACACTAAACTTTGAAATAGCCGTGTGTGATGAAAGGGCAGGACTATAAAGGGAAGAGGTAACTCTAGGGGCTTGAATTCCCAGATCCTGTCGCTATTGCGTGCTTCTACCAGCCGATCTCAACCCAACAAATCCCTGAGGTGGTAGCAGTAGTGAGCTCTTGTCCTCTTTTTCTGGACTAGCCACCAGAAAAAGAACACGATACATGTGGCCAAGGAAATAGAGAGGCATGGGGGTCACTTGCAGTGTTGCCTGTTAACATGGCTCTTGTGGGGGAGCACCGCAGGTTATATTAGACTAGGTAGGAGCCACATGTCTCCAAACCTGCACATCCCGAGACTCCAGAGACCTCTCTCCAGATCCCAGAGTTTCCTCAGAGTCCTAAGGAGCCAGATGGAATCTGGCCTCTCCCCTCTCCCCCCCGCCCCCCAGCTCAGCAGTCCAGAAAAAGCTATTTGTAGACATGTTGTGTGTCCTCTGCCACACTCACCTGTTGCTGACTAATGCAGTCACAGAGTCCAGGCTCAGTGTCATGCATTCCTCTGGGCTGTGACAAGCAGGAGGACGTGAGCTGCAATGGATCCCCCTGTGCATTGGCTGAGTGGGTAACCTCTCTACTGCCATATCTGGTTTCCAGCCCACACGCACTAAGGAGGAGGGTGAGGGACTTACCCCAAAAGTGGGTGTGGGAAGAAGCAGAGTGAAGAGGTGATCAGAGAACCATCCCATAGCATTCCTCCTAGAGTCACTCCAACAACCCCCTGGCTCCTTCCTGCCGTAGGCCACAGCCCCTAGGTTCCATAGGGAATTTCTGAATTAACCCTCTAGAAAGCTGCCTCTGGCTCTACAAGCTCTCACACAGCCCTGTCACCAGAGGTAAGGAATAAGGTCCTGCCCCCCGCAACTGCTTGGCGGAATCCGCTCAGAGAAATCAGTGCAGGGCTTTATGCATCTCTACAAACAGATCACTTTGTGTGGTGTTGTCAAGAAGCTGCACACTCCTTGGCAGCTCTTTTTAGAGCAACATTAACTCCCACAGGGATTTCTGCTCTAAATGCTCTGGGCCTGAGGGAAAGATTCTGTGGAAAACAGGCCTTTCCCTTGCTCCAATCCAGGCTCTGCTGTTCTGATGCTGCAGAGCCGATAGGGAAGGTGTGAGGGTTCCTGGGCAGCATGGTTCTCTTTCTTTCCCGGTACTTTCCAATGGAGGGAAGAAAGGGAGACATGAGATGGAGTCTCTCCCTGGCTTACAGATAACCCATTCTGCAGTAACACAAGTGTGGACTCAGGGGAATGCTGTGCTGCGGAGCATGTGCCCTGCAAGATATCACTCATGAAGGGAAGCAACACTGCTCTTGGCACTGGAATCTGGGCAATAAGGAAGAGAAGTTGGAAATTCTCCCTGGGGAGGGGAAATGGGGAAACCCAGTGGGATGATGTGTATGACTGGAATGTTCGTGTCGCTGTGACGTTCCCTTCTGGTGTTATCTGGACCAGTGATATACTAGGCCACTCCAATCCTTGACTCTGGGAGCCAGCCTTACCCTGCTCTGCTGTGAAAACCCCACTCCTGGGCTTTTCACCCACAGCCTCTCGCATGTAAGCTGCTCCCAGCTACTCGCAAGCGAATGACACCAGCCAATATCTCCGGTCCCAGGCGCAACCCTAGAAACCTCCATCTTGCAGTGTCCAGTTATGCCCACTGGATGCTGCAAGGTTATATAAGTTCGTCAATTTAACAAAGAAATTGATATGCACCAGGCTTGCTATCACAAGGGGAGCCTCCGACACACTTCAAACCAAACACACTGCTTCACGTAGAATAAACAAACAGATTTATTAACTATAAGTGATTATAAGTCAAAGCATAACAAGTCAGATTTGGTCAAATGAAATAAAAGCAAAACGCTGATCTTAACACTTTCAATGTCCTTAAAAATGCTTCTCACCACAGGCTGGCTGATTACTTTTCAGTCAGGCTCTCCCCTTTGATCAACATTTCAGTTGCTTGATGGTAGTGGTGTCTGTAGATGTAGGTGGAAGAGAGAGAGCATGGCCTTTCTTTCCTTCTGACTTTGCTCCCCGTCCCCTTCAGAGTCAGGTGAGCATTACCTCATCGCAGTCCCAACCTGCCTAAAGGAACAGGGTGACTCCCTTGAGGGTCTAATAACAGATTATTTTGTTGCTGCCTGCCTAAGCCAGTTTCCATTGTTCCTGTGAGGCTGGGCTGGAGCTATCTCTAGACCAGATCCTGCATTCCTTGGGCACTCTAATTCCCTTTGGCTTTGGGAGGTGCACAAGGAAAGTAGGTGCAGGTCTGAAAAGCAAATTCATATTCCCCCAGCAACACCAAAACCACAGCAGTACTCAGAAATTCGAAAGCCACTAACAGTGGGGAAACCTCGGGAAAAGTTCCCCAAAGCCCTAGCTACAAAATAAAATATTGATCATTATTAATGCAGTTTGTTAAAGAACAAAGGCCCAGTGAGGAATCAACTGCAGGAGACATAAGCCATTCAAAACTACATAAAGTACAGTGAATATGATCCAGGCGTAAATCAACATCTCTTCATTTCCATGGCATTAGCATGATTTACACCCGCTGAGAATCTGGCCCATTATGTGTTTGCACATGTTTGATGGGAGGTTGGATTGGTAAACAAAAGCACAATGTTGTCAAGGGGGTAATAATTACTAGGAAATTACTAGTTCTAAAATACATGGCTGGCAATGTGCTCCCTTGCCTCTCTTAACAGCTGTATGGAACTAACAAATCTTAAAAAAAGGCAACATATCAGTGAAATCAGTCGGGGGGAGGGTCAAAAGTTATCCAAAAAAACTGTTTTTTGATGGAAACAGGTTTTCAACTAATAAACATTTTTCACAAAAAGGATCTGCTTTCTGTGGAAAAACTCAAATACTGCAAACTCAAAAGATTTTGGCCCAAAAACAGATGATTTGGGGCGTGGATCAAATTTTGGGAGGGGTTTCAGCTGAAAATTATCAGGTTTTGAATTTTTGCAGGAAAAAATATCAAAATTTTCTGCAAGAAGAAAACCAGCCCATTTTTCTTTCAGACAGGGCTGGCTCTGCCCAAGTGCTGGCAAAGTCCACAGTTCCCACTGACTTCAATACGACAGTGGGCACTCAACTCTGGAAAAATCAAGCCCTTAGAGCTGCTCCTAGAGCGGGGAACTGTATCTAAACCCGCTACGGTTTTCTAGCCATGTATTTTTTTAATGAGAAAATAAAAAAAATTTGCAAGGAAGGGAGCTTGCAGGGACCGCCCCACGAGCCCTGAGCTCAGCGTTACGCGGGGGCTCGCTGTCTGCCAGGGAACTGAGTCTTTGAGTTCACTTGGCTGCTGCCAGGGGGACGGGACAGCTCCTCTGCACTGGGCATCTCTGGAGCTGCAGGCGCCTGGCGTGGCCTTGGGGCTCTGGCTGCCCCTGGCTCCCGGCTCTGCCTGGCCCTGGGGCTCTGGCTGCCCCTGTGTTCTCCACACGTTGGGTGGCCCCCGCTCACCTTGAAGCCTGGCGGCTCCCGCAGGCCCCACCGGCAGGCACAGCAGCAGGATGCCCATGATGCCGGTCACCTTCCTGGCCATGGTGTTCAGTCCCCGCAGGACTGGAACCTGCCGGGCTGGGGCTGGGGCTGGGCCTGGGGCTGCTGCATTAGCAGGCGGGGCTTCCTCCTCCTTCCTGGTGCGCTGCCCGGGGCCTGAGATGGGCCAGGAGCCCGGATGCTGCGGCAGGGGGCACAGGTGATCGGCCCATGGCTCCTCCTCCCGGGACTGCTGCAGCGTCGGTGTTTGACACAGGCCATTGGAAATTGGAAAGGTGCAGGAAAGAGCCACAAATACGATCCAAGGGGCTGGAGAAAATGTCTGATGGGGAGAGATTTACAGAGCTGAATCTATTGAATATCACAAAAAGAAGATCAGAAGTGACTTGATTACAGAGCATAAATACCATCCCAGGGAGAGACTCCCGGGTACTAAAAGGCTCTTTAGCCCAGCAGAGACCACCAGAACAAAAACCAATGGCTGGAAGTTAGAGCCAGACTAATTCAAATGAGAAATAAGCATATACGCTGACTTTTATTTTTCCTGGTGGGTGCTCCATCCTCACTGCACCCCAAGGCCCCCCCACTCCACCTCCTCCCTCGAGGCCCCGCCCTCACTCTGCCTCTTCCTGCCTCTGCTCTGCCCTCTCCTCCGAGGCCCCATGCCAGCTGCCAAACAGCTGAATGGCAGCCCAGCTGTGACTGGTGGGTGTTGACCACCCCTGCTATTTTTTTCCATGGGTGCTTGAGCCCTGGAGCACCAATGGAGTCAGTGCCTATGCCTGATTCTCTTCTCACTTGTAGCCGTGTAAATCAGGAGCAACCCTAAGGAAATCAGTTAATGAACCCCAGGTTCACCAGCCTGGGAAGAGCCTAATGAGTGGCTGTGGCTCAATAACAGATATAAACCCAATCTGACAAGCCAGAGAAGGCACGTCAGACTGGCAGTGCCAGCAGGAATCTGAAACACACTTCTTGAGTTGAAGAGGGTACTCAGCAGGGGTAAGGCTGACTGGCATAGCTATACTGGCAAAGACGCTATAGTGTAAACAAGACCTGCATTAACCACGTTTTCAGGCAGTTAATTTCCCTTGTTTCCTGAGGAAGTGGTGTTAGTGAGGGGGCATGATTGGAGGGCACCTGTGGGAGGGGAATGATCTGCCACTTGAGCTACCAGCTCTGAGCAGAGCAGCTTGGCATGCACAGAATTGGGGAAAGGCAGTGGCAGTGAGGCTGCATGCCCCCCACCCCCAAACTGCACCCATGGTGGAACTCCCCATCCCCCCCCAACACTGCAGCATCACCACCCCCGCCAGGCTCCCTCTGCCTGAAACAGGACTCACCTAGTGGTGCCTGCAGTTGGCACTGGCTGGGAGCTGGAGCTTGCCCAGGAGATCTAGGTAGCAGGCGGGGCGACCCAGGGGAGCAGGGTCTCACCACTGCTGATCAGACTGGGTTTTTGCAGAGCAGAGGGAGCCTGGTGCTCCCCCCTTACCCACCTCTAACCCTAGCTGGAGCAGTGGAGCAGCTCCCTGAGGCTGCTGGAGGAGGAGCCCCACCCTCCACCGAAGTCTGACTCAGGCCTGGGTCAGCCTTTGCTGCAGCAAGCCCAGGGGGGCTACAAAAGTTGAACAGCTAATAGGTGATTAATGCAGCCATCTACCAGCTGATCGGTGGGGGTGGGGCTACTTATCCCTGGCTGGGGCTGCAGCTCTATTGCTGGTGGGTGTTAAGCACCCGCTAATTTTTTTCACTGAGTTCTCCAGCTCTGGAGCACCCATGCAGTTGGCACCTATGGAAATAAGGCCCAACATTATGACAGTGGGGGGTGATTAACCACTAGAACAACCGGCCAATGGAAGCATTTGATTACCCAGATTCTGATTCCTCCAGATCCAACCTGGAAGCCCTGCTGGAAGGTCCTTTCGCCAAACATAAGTCATTGGGTCAATATAGGGGTAACTGGGAGAAATTCTCTGACCTGTGCTATACAGGGGGTCAAAGTCAATGTTCTAATGTTCCCCTCTGGCCTTCAAATCTCTGGACCTATGAAGCTGCTGCCAGGCAGCACTAGGTATGACGGCTTGAGTGTGTGCCAGGCGCTGGGAACAGGCCTGCTCAGTGCATGGCACAGGCCCACATTGCAGAGACTGGGGTGTGGAGCTGAGAACAGAGAGAACTGTCATTGTAGGCTGTGTTCAGGATGGGATTGGAAGGGACAACAGGTGTCTGGAGTTGCCCGTGTCTGGGGTCTTGGACAGACAGCAGAGGGGAAGCTGTGTGTGGTGTACATTGCCCTGGTACAGTTTCCAGTAGCAGGGAAGGGAGAGAGATGAGGAGCCAGAGAGGGTTTCTGGAGGCAGGTTGGGTGGGGACTGTGAACCTGGGACAACAGGGGGTGTTTTCATCAGAAGGATGTGAGTTGTGTCAGGTCCTTCCAGAAAGATCCAGACTGCTGACCCCAGCTTTGTGACCTGGGATCTTTCTGTGTGGGACACAATTCCTCATTTCTCAGTCTAGTCATCTAGACATCTGAATTCCCATCACAATTAAAAACAGACTGTGTCTCCTGTTCATAGAATCATAGAAGATTGGGGTTGGAAGAGACCTCAGTAGGTCATCTAGTCCAACCCCCTGCTCAAAGCAGGACCAACACCAACTAAATCATCGGAGCCAGGGCTTTGTCAAGCCGGGCCTTAAAAACTTCTAAGGATGGAGATTCCACCACGTCCCTAGGTAACCCATTCCAGTGCTTCACCAACTTCCTAGTGAAATAGTGTTTCCTAATATCCAACCTAGACAGGCAGGAGTATAAAAAATATTGCTCGAGCATGCAGGGATGTAATCAGAAAGGCCAAAACACAACTGGAGTTGCAGCTATCATGAGATGTGAAGGGTAACAAGAAGGATTTCTACAGGTATATTAGCAACATGAAAAAGGTCAGGGAAAGTGTGGGACCCTTAATGAATGGTGGAGGCAACCTAGTGACAGATGATGTGGAAAAAGCTGAAGAACTCAATGTTTTTTTTGACTTGGTCTTAGCAGACAAGGTCAGCTCCCAGACAGCTATCCTGGGCAAAACAGTATGAGGAGGAGGTGAGCAGCCCTCAGTGGTGAAAGAACAGGTTAAGGACTATTTAGTCGATTTAGTTGGTGTTGGTCCTGCTTTGAGCAGGGGGTTGGACTAGATGACCTCCTGAGGTCTCTTCTAACCCTAATCGTCTCTGATTCTATGATTGTTTTTCTATTTTTTCCAGTCATCCTCCACCCCTTTCTAGTCAATGTCATTTTACTGGTGCCAGGGGCAGTGTCTTCATGTGACCAGACCAGGCTCCACACTGAGATTTCTGGGATTACACTCGGCTGTTTGCAGACTATGAATAGTGTCATGATACAAATCACTCACCTATATTACCATCATAACTGGAACTGGTATCACAGATCCTAGTGAGTGCTCCTTCCTGGCTACCCGCTAAGGCTGCTGTCAGGGCCGGCTCCAGGTTTTTTGCTGCCCCAAGCAAAAAAAAAAAAACAAAACAACCGGAGAGCCACCGCCGAAGCAAAAAAAAAAAAAAAAAAAAATCTACACAAAAACCCCCGGAATGCCGCCCCTTGAAAAGTGCCGCCCCAAGCACATGCTTGGAATGCTGGTGCCTAGAGCCGGCCCTGGCTCTGTATTCCCAGGGGTGTTTCAAGCTCATGGAGCATGAGCAGAGTCCAATCACACCCCCAGTTTTGGGGTCCTTGGCGCAGTCTCTTGCCACTTAGGACTTGGTCAGATAAAAGAAAGACTTGGAAGCTTCTCCATTCTGATTCTCCTTCCATATGTTTGTGTCCTTCCAGCATCCAGCGAGTCTCCTTTTGAGCCTCCAAGGAGAGGCATGTGTGTAGTAAAGGTTGGCTTTTCAGCCTGGATTATCACACACACATCGCCAGAGGAGCAGAGGGGAGTGAAAAAGTCAACAGACAGATTGGAAACATTGTTTGTTGATGTTTTTTAACTCTCATGGTTTGTGGGGCCAATCTGATGGTTTTTTAGGATCTGACTCATGATTTTTGATCTCTGAGGCTGACAGTCCTGCCCCAGTGTGTCAGAAGTGAGTGAAATCTGCTCTCTAAAGCAGGAGTAAAGGAAGAAAATGGCCAGAGTGGTGAGTGAGTGGGGACAGTGGCGACTCAGGGTGGAGAGCTGTGGGAGCTGCAGCAGGAGGAGGCAGAGTCGTGTCTCAGCGCAGCACTGCAGTCCCTAGTGCAAACGGCTCTGCGACAGAAATGTGATTGTGGCAAATCAGGCAGCTGGTCTTGCTGGAAGCAGAGATTTGAGCAATTCCAGACGACTGCTGGTTTAATAGAGGAAGCCCAAGAATACCAGGTAAATGCCTGGCCATTTGCCATGGGTGATGCTGCTGATGACATCCTGTGTGCCAGACTCCTCACTCTGAGGAGAGGAAAGACTACGCCAAAGGGAAAGAGGTGTTTAAGGCCCATTTCCTGGGCACATAGAATGTTATCTAGGAAAAGGCCAGTTTGAATAGCAGGTGCCAGGAACCAGAGGAAACAGCTGAGATTTTCATTACTGCAGTTCATAGTCTGGCTGAACGTTGGAAATATGGAACATTTAAAGATGAACTAATAGGAGATGGGCTAGTTATAGGGTGACCAGACGTCCCGATTTTATCGGGACCGTCCCGATATTTCCTTGTTTGTCCCGCGTCCCGACCGACATGCGGTCGGGACAACCGGACAAACAAGGAAATGCGCCGGAGCCTGGAGCCCGGAAGTGCTCGCGCCCCCCCCCGCCCCGACTCCGCCCCCTCCTCCCCCGATTGGCTCCCTCCCCGAATCCCCGCCTCTTCCCCAGGCTCACCATTCCTCCCCCCTACGCAAGCGCTGGAGGGAGGCCCGGGAGACGCAGGGGAAGCGCGGGACCAGGGTGAGTAAGAGTCCGGCCTGGCCCCGAGCAGGCAGGACTCAGTCGGGTGGTAGGGAGAGGAGGGGGGGCGGCCCGCGGAGCCAGGCGGCGGCTGTTGTTCTCCCCCCCCCCCGCAGCGGGACTCGGGAGCAGCCGCTGCTGCAGCTCCCACTGCCGCGGGGGGAGGAAGCGGCCATGGCGCTCGGCGGCTGCGGCTCTGGCGCCCCCGAACCCCCCGAGCCGGGGTCTGCTGAGGGGACCCAGCAGCGCGCACGCTGCGCCCAGCCCCTGGCCAGTCGCGTCTGGGCTGCTGCCCAGCTGGTGCTATCCCGCGGCGGCCCCGGGGCGGAGGCATCGGCAGCCCAGCCCCGTTCGTTCCCCTGCGGGACCCGAGCGGGACGGGGGGGCTGGGGCCTGCTGCTCCCGCTCTGGGGCCGCCGCGGGATAGCACCAGCTGGGCAGCAGCCCAGACGCGACTGGCCAGGGGCTGGGCGCAGCGTGCGCGCTGCTGGGTCCCCGCAGCAGGCCCGGGCTCGGGGGCTTCAGGGGCGCCAGAGCCGCAGCCACCAAGCGCCATGGCCGCTTCCTCCCCCCGCGGCAGTGGGAGCTGCAGCAGCGGCTGCTCCCGAGTCCCGCTGCCCGGGGGGGGAGAACAACAGCCGCCGCCTGGCCCCGCGGGCCGCCCCCCTCCTCTCCCTACCACCCGACTGAGTCCTGCCTGCTCGGGGCCAGGCCGGACTCTCACTACCCCGGCCCCGCGCTTCCCCTGAGTCTCCCGGGCCTCCCTCCAGCGCTTGCGGAGGAAGGGTTTTTTTTTTTTTTTTGGCCCCGCCCCCCGCCACGCCCCGCCCACGTCACCCCCCACCCCCCCGCGGCCCGATATTTGTCTTTGGTGATCTGGTCACCCTAGCTAGTTATAAGAGACACTGACTGATCAACACAGCTTCAGTTAGACCCAGACTGCACACCAGCAAGTGTGATAGCAAAAGTGAGAATGGTGATGTAAGCAGAGTCTGAATGAATGAGCTCTTCTCTGATTTCTAGTGATGAGCTGGAACAGGAGTAGTCAATTATTTTTTGTCAAGGGCCAAATTTCTTGGTCAAGGTATAGTCAAGGTCCAGACTCCGGAGAAAATAATAAAGACATTATAACAACAATGATAATTATAAGATTTTGGGTCTGTTCAAAAACATCTGGTGGTCCGGATTTGGCCCGCCATCATCTGCCCATTGACTGCTCCTGGGGGGAAAAGACTTCAGGAGCAGATTGTATTTGCACAGACACACCTACACTGCCTAGGCATGCAGCAGAGGGAGCTGCTCTGCCAAAATGATCAGTTTTGGCTGGTTTTGGGTTACAAATCACTCTAGTATTTGAGTGGAAGGGCAATGAAATGTTGTTATCCTGAGTGTGTGAGCAAAGGGCATCAGAACTGTGATTTGCAGGCCCCTGACTGAGTGGGTCACGCAGGGATTCTCACTTGCTAAGCAGGGGGTAGAGTTGCCAAATCCCAGTGAAAGAGAGACAAGGGTGGAGGCGGGAATTCTTTTCTGGTGGTGTGGGCTCTGGCTAAGAGTGGTCTCTCCCTTGTTTAAAGACAGAGCTGGTTAGTCTCAGTGGTGAGCCCTTGTTTTGTTCCGTGGTCACTACCCCTGCAATCACTGCTAACCAGCTGTAGGTGCTGAGCCTTAGACCTGGTGTGGGGCCATGTTACAGTGAAAGGGACTGTCCAGCCTGCACCAGCAGGGAGGTTCCCCACTACTGGCTGAAATCCCTGAGAGCTGGGTAAGTGACAGAACCTCCGAATGTGGCAGCGGAGAAAGTGGTGGCAGCAGCGGGCCATGACAAAAATGGGTGGAGCAGCAGAGTGAACAACAGCAGTGGTGGGTGACAGCAGCGAGTGAATGCTAGCAACTGTGAGCCAATTGCAGAGGCAGCAGCTGAAGCATTGCTCAATGCCTCCCCCCACACCCATGGTGGGAGGTTGTAACGGGGTCCCTGAGGTGTAACGTGGACTGTGGGACTGCTGAGCCCTCCAACCCCACCTGCCTGGGCCGTCCCTCACACTGCGGTGCTAATGTCAAGCTACAAGCCTCGGACAGGCCCTGCACTCACACAGCCATCCACAGGCAGGGACACACCTGTTACCCGAAATTGGGTCAGCTAGTGAGCTTAGGGAGGACTAATGACCCACCAGAGTTTGGCAGAAAGCAGTACGTTTATTATATTGATAGCTAAGCTCAAAATAGAGGGTGGTGTCACATTCACACTTGCATACTCATGCTCCCAGGACAGACATGGCACTGGAGATGTCAGGATCCTTCAACGTAAGTGTCCCACAGCATAGCGATGGATTGTGCGATGAAGTTAAGTCTTCCCGAGGCATGATGGAATGCAATGCGGTGAACCACTGGCCAGGCAGTCCGGGCGAAGGGCCTTCACGGGAGGTACAAGCTTGTGAGTGCACTGCTGAGCACATGGCCCCTTCCCCTTTTAAGGACCTGCTCCTCATGGCCTGTGACTAGAGATGACTTGGCTGCATCTGGTTGGTCACACTCCACCTCAGCCAGTGTCCATGCAGTGTCCATGCATTGGGTGTGTGAACGCTGCCTAATTAGAGTCCCAGACACCTTGTGGAGCTTGGGGGCGGAGGCTCGACTGATTAGGGGGCCTATAAAAGCGGCCGCCCAGCCAGGCAGTGGCACAGCTGTGAGCAGCGGCACAGGAGGCTGCTAACAGGGGAGTTTGAGTGGGAGTCTCATTGGAGGAGAAGGTATCTGTACTTGTGTCTGTCTTTGTAGTGCTTGTGTGTGTAGAGGCCTGTAGGGGCACTGTGCTGGGAGGGCAGCCGAGCCCTGAGTAGGGGGCGGAGCTTGGCTGATTAGGGGGCCTATAAAAGCAGCCGCCCAGCCAGGCAGTGGCACAGGAGGCAGTGAACAGGGCTGCTAACTGGGGAGTTTGAGTGGGAGTTTGCAGGGGGAGGTGGAAGGGGAGGCAGGAGGGCGCGGTGTCCCGTGTGCTCTATTTCCCCAGGTGCACTGGGCAGAGACTACAGCGGCCATGAGCCAAGCAGCAGGGGACACAATGCAGATGATTGCATGTGGAAGCTGCGGTATGTACATGGTACTAGAAGGGGGAAGCCTAAACAGAGGTATGTCTGTATGAAGTGCCGTCTAATAGAGCTGCTGGAAGAAAAGATCCGAGGGTTGGAGATGCAGGTAGATACCCGGGTAGAGTTTAGAAGGGGGTTCGAGCAGCTGATGGAGGAAAGGCAAGGAGGGGCTGAAGGGGAATGCTCAGGGGTTCAGGTGGAAGCAGGGGCTAAGGTCTGTGAGGGGGGAATATCTGAGGGAGAACAAGGGCAGTGGAAGCATGTGACCATGAGAAGCAGGCCAAGGAAAAGGAGGGCTAGTGAAGGGGAAATAGAACTCAGGAACAGGTTTGGGTGTTTGGATAGCGAGGAGGGGGGGCAGCAGGTGGTAACTGAAGGTGGGAGGGTGAGGAAGAAGAGAAGAGCAGCTAGCCCAATAGAGAGAGGGGAGGAGTTGATGGAGACAGCACCAAATCTGGGCCCCGGGAGGATACAGGATGGCACAAGGGGGAGTATAAAGGAAAATAGGAACGGACACGGGTTACGACTAGAGGGAACAGAGGATAGATTAGTAGATCGCACTGTCGCCAGGCAAAGGCAGGTTTACGTGATTGGGGACTCCTTACTGAGGAGGTTAGAAAGGCCTGTGACCAGGGCGGACCCAGAGAACAGAAGGGTGTGCTGTCTACCGGGTGCTAAGATACGGGATGTGGACCTGCGGTTGAAAAGGATCCTAAAAGGAGCAGGTAAGAACCCCTTGATAATCCTTCACGTAGGAACAAATGACACAGCTAGGTTCTCGTTAGAGAGAATCAAGGGAGATTATGCCAGACTGGGGAAGACGCTCAAGGAAATCGAGGCTCAGATCATCTTCAGTGGGATTCTGCCTGTTCCTAGAGAAGGGCAGCAAAGGGCTGACAGGATTGTGAGGATAAATAGCTGGCTAAGGGAGTAGTGCTATAAGGAGGGCTTTGGGATGTATGGTCACTGGGAGGCTTTCGGGGACAGACAACTGTTCTCACGGGATGGACTTCACCTGAGTAGGGAAGGAAATAGACTTCTGGGAGGGACGCTGGCTCATCTCATCAAAAGAGCTTTAAACTAGGAATCTGGGGGAGACGGTTGGGAGATGTCCAGTTAATCTCCACGCCAGATTCCAACATTGAAAAGGAGGGTGATGAGATAAGAACAGATATGTCCAAACCCTTCCCCCCGGCTATAAGAAGGAGAGGGGGGATGAACAGCAAGGGGTCCGTACCAAATTGCATAACTGATGGGAGACAGGCTAAACGGCATACATTAAGATGTTTATACACCAATGTGAGAAGCCTAGGTAACAAAATGGAGGAATTGGAGCTCCTGGTCCGAGAAATGAAACCGGATATCGTAGGAATAACCGAAACCTGGTGGAACAGTAGTCATGACTGGAGTACAGATATGGAAGGGTATGTGCTGTTTAGGAACGATAGGAACAAAGGTAAAGGTGTGGGGGGGTAGCATTGTATGAGGTAAACTGTAAAGAAATAATAACTGATGGAATGGATAAGACGGAGTCTGTCTGGGCAATACTCACACTGGGTAAAAGAACTACTAGAGCCTCCCCGGGATAGTGCTTGGGGTGTGCTATAGACCGCCGGGACTACCCTGGATATGGACAGAGAACTATTTAATGTTTTTAGGGAAGTAAATACTAATAGGAACTGTGTAATCATGGGAGACTTTAACTTCCCGGATATAGATTGGGGGACAAATGCTAGCAACAATAATAGGGCTCAGATGTTGCTAGACGTGCTAGCTGATGAATTCCTTCATCAAGTAGTAGCTGAACCGACGAGGGGGGAGGCCATTTTAGATTTGGTTTTGGTGAGTAGTGAGGACCTCGTTGAGGAAATGGTTGTAGGGGACAACCTTGGCTTGAGTGATCATGAGCTAATTCGATTTAAACTAAATGGAAAGATTAACAGAATTATATCAGAGACTAGGGTTTACAATTTCAAAAAGGCTAATTTTAATAAATTAAGGGGACTGGTAAGGGAAGTGGATTGGGCTAACATATTTATGGATCTAAAGGCGGATGGCGCCTGGGATTATTTTAAGTTGAAGTTGCAGGAGCTGTCGGAGGCCTGTATCCCGAGAAAGGGAAAACGGTTAGTAGGAAAGAGATTTAGACCAAACTCGGGGGTGGTACCGTTGGACTGGAGAATAGCTAATGTGGTTCCTATTTTCAAGAAAGGGAAAAAAAGTGACCTGGGTAACTACAGGCCTGTTAGTTTAACATCTGTAGTATGTAAGGTCCTGGAAAAAATTTTGAAGGAGAAAGTAGTTAAGGACCTTGAGGTCAATGGCAATTGCGACAAATTACAACATGGTTTTACGAAAGGCAGATCGTGCCAAACCAGCCTGATCTCCTTCTTTGAGAAAGTAACAGACTTTTTAGATAAGGAAAATGCAGTGGACCTAATATACCTCGATTTCAGTAAAGCGTTTGATACGGTACCGCACGAGGAATTATTGGTTAAATTGGAAAAGATGGAGATCAATATGAAAATCCAGAGGTGGATAAGGAACTGGTTAAAGGGGAGACTGCAGTGGGTCATACTGAAAGGTGAACTGTCAGGTTGGAGGGAGGTCACCAGTGGAGTTCCTCAAGGTTCGGTTTTGGGTCCCATTTTATTTAATCTATTTATTACTGACCTCGGAACCAAATGTAGGAGTGGGCTGATAAAGTTTGCGGATGACACAAAGTTGGGAGGTATTGCCAATTCGGAGAAGGATTGGGATATTCTGCAGGGAGACTTGGATGACCTTGTAAATTGGAGTAATAGAAATAGGATGAAATTTAATAGTGAAAAGTGTAAGGTGATGCATTTAGGGATGACTAACAAGAATTTTAGTTATAAGCTGGGGACGCATCGGTTGGAAGTAACGGAGGAGGAGAAAGACCTCGGAGTCCTGGTTGACCGCAGGATGACTATGAGTCGGCAATGTGACGTGGCCGTGAAAAAAGCTAATGCAGTCTTGAGATGCATTAGGCGAGGTATATCTGGTAGGGATAAGGAGGTGCTGCTTCCGTTATACAAGGCACTGGTGAGACCTCATTTGGAGTACTGTGTGCAAGTTCTTGTCTCCCATGTTTAAAAGGGAACTCAAACTGGAATGGGTACAGAGAAGGGCCACTAGGATGATCAGAGGAATGGAAACCTGTCGTATGAAAGGAGACTCGAGGAGCTCGGTTTGTTTACCCTAACCAAAAGAAGGCTGAGGGGGGATATGATTGCTCTCTTTAAATATATCACAGGGATAAATTCCAGGGAGGGAGAGGAATTATTTCAGCTCAGTACTAATGTGGACACGAGAAGGAATGGATATAAACTGGTGGTGGGGAAGTTTAGGCTTGAAATTAGACAAAGGTTTCTAACCATCAGAGGGGTGAAATTTTGGAACAGCCTTCCGAGGGAAACAGTGGGGGAGAAAGACCTCTTTGGCTTTAAGATGAAGCTTGATAAGTTTATGGAGGGGATGGTTTGATGGGATAACATGATTTTAGTCAATTAATCAACAGCGTGCCATCACTGGTAAATAGTATCAATGGTCAATGAGGGTCTGGCTAGAGAATCTTGCCTGCATGCTTGGGGTTCTACTGATTGCCATATTTGGGGTCGGGAAGGAATTTTCCTCCAGGGTAGATTGGCAGAGGCCCTGGAGGTTTTTCGCCTTCCTCCGCAGCATGGGGCGGGGGTCGCTAGCTGGAGGATTCTCTGCGACTTGAAGTCCTTAAATCACAGGATTCGGGGACTTCAACAGCTGAGTCAAGGGAAAGGGGGTGGGTCAGCTTTTGTGGCCTGCATCATGCGGGAGGTCAGACTAGATGATCATACTGGTCCCTTCTGACCTTAAAGTCTATGAGTCTACCTGGGAGCTCTCCTGATCTTCCAGCTGTTCAACCAATCCATTCATCCCACAAGCATTCCAGGAGGGAGGGGTGGGGGAAAGTGTAACAGACCTTTTGAGCATACAGGTTATACATAGCATACAGATCACTGCTGCTCCTACAACAACACCCAACTGCATTACATGAATACTCTCCCAGCCACTCATGAGCCATAGTAGGGAGGCTCCAGTCAATTCCCCCCAGCTCCCCAGCCTTGCACCCCAGGATTGTACCATTGTGCACTTGTCAGCAGCCTAGCCAGTGTAAGCTCATTACCTAGTTCACCACACCCTCAGTGTGGAATGGACACACATCAGCCTTTGTAGTCTGAGCTGCAATTCCCCAAGCACTTCAAACAAAACACACTGTTTGAGGTAACATATCAAACAGGTTTATTAACTACAGAACAGTTGATTTAAGTGATTATAAGTAGCAGATGCAGAGGTCTTAATTCTAACTTAAAGAGGCTAAGCAAGATTTGAATCAAGCAGTGTCTCACCCTAAGAGCTGGTACAAGCAGCTTCCAGTTCTCCAATACACAGACTGAACCCCTTTCCAGCTTGGGACCAAACTCCCTCCTTCAAAGTCTTCGGCTACACTACGGACCTTACAGCGGCACAGCTGTACCGCTACAGATGTGCCGCTGTAAGGTCTCCCATGTAGCCACGCTTTGCTGATAGGAGAGAGTTCTCCTGCTGGCATGATTAAACCACCCCCAATGAGCGGCGTTAGCTATTTCTGCAGGAGAGCCTCTACTGCCAACATAGCGCTGTCCATATCAGCACTTCTGTCTGTGACAGTTGTCTGTCAGGGCTTTCTTTTTTCGCACCCCTGACCGACAGAAATTTTACCAACAGAAGTGGTGTTGACAAAGCCTTTGTCTTTCAGACAATCTTCCAGGTGTTGAGCTGAGTGGGGAGAGAGGCCAAGTAATGATGTCACTCTTCCTCTTTTATACTTTTTTCCGGCTGCTCGAAAGATTCTTGCTGTGACGTGGGTTAGCGTATCCCCATGGCATACGTGCCTTCTCCGAAAAGTCTCTGGGATAGTGGATTGAGTGTTGATGAGCCCTTAACTCCTGTCTGGCCACTGATGGCTGCTCCTTTGTCCCTACTGAAAGGCTGGCTTTGGGCATCTCCCAACCCCATGACATATTTCAGTAACACAAAAGGCAATACCTCATAACTTCACACACAATGATAGCAGAGACAATCCAACAGGATATTACGGTTCAACAGATCATAAAGTAATCGTTCTAGATTACTACATTTTTAATTGACTGAAACAAAGACATTATTTTAAATTAATCAGTCACAGAGGTTTAGTATGTTCATAACAATGTTCATTGCTTTTAGAAAAAGGGAACACTAATTTATTTTGTGTTATCTCCATAACCAGACATGTTTATGAAATTTCACCAACTTTATGTTTCCAAAGATTTTAGGCATAACAAAGGATTTTAAATCTTACTAAGGTACTGATTGTGCTGGAGGGTTCTCTTAAAACTAGTTCATCAAATAGTTCAGAGGTAAAGAAAGGGAAACTTGTTTGTCCAGCTATCTGGAAGGAAAGCGTTGTCCCTTTAAGGGCTAGCCTCTCTTCAACAGGGGGGTGAAGGGAGAAAGGGATGGACAGAAAGGACAGGGAGACTTTGGAAGCAAGTTTTTTGTACTATAGTAACTAAAATTAAAATATGTATTTTAGATAAGAGTGGTCTTTTGAAGGATTTATTTTAAAAACTATATGTCTGAAGAGCCAAGCATGTGAGGCTAAAGGTGAATACTCAGATCGTGGATCTAAAACTGTATGCAAGGATTTTTTAGAGATGTGATTTCATAATCTTCAGCAATCTTCTAATGAAATAGTTTAAAATTTGCTTTAAAAATAAGGTCCCGTAGACTAACATATTCTGAGTAAATATTACAGTAATGCACAACTGTTTTTGTCAGTAAATTCAGAAACTGAGACCTGGTCCACACTAACCCCCCCACTTCGGACTAAGGTACGCTAATAACGTAGCTGAATTCGAAGTACCTTAGTCCGAACTTACCGCGGGTCCAGACGCGGCAGGCAGGCTCCCCTGTCGATGCCACGTACTCCTCTCGCCGAGCTGGAGTACCGGCGTCGACGGCAAGCACTTCCGGGATCGATCCCAGAAGATCGATCGCTTACATCCGGACCAGGAAGTAAGTATAGACGTACCCTGACAGCATATACCTAGGGGTTGGCAAATGCCTGTTAAATGGCTTCATTACCACTCGAATGGCTCTTTAACAGTTTCAATGTTGTGCTAATAGGATTGGCAGGCTGGAGGCTTTTTCACTTTTAAGTTACTAGCTCCCTTCCGGAGTAAGAGACACCAGGCTGCAGCAGCCAGCTGTGGGAGCCTGCAGGAAGGGTCAGAACAGGGATAGGAAGGTGGGGGGTGGACACTAAGACCCAGGAGGTGCCCCGAATTTTCCGGTGCCCTACACAGCTGTGTATGCTGAGTATGCCTAAGGACGGCCCTGGGTGAATGTCACCCCCGTCCCTCCATCTCAGGGACCCAGTCTGAGCTGGGAGTTCATCTGAAAGAAAGGACGGATTCTCTCCCCAGCGAAGGAGGCCTCAGTGAAAGTGAAGATCGGGGCCTCATTATCAGCACTGAAAAATGCCACCTGCCCCTGTTCATAGTCCAGACAGACCCGAACCTGCCGGTGCCAGCTGCTCTGGGGCAGGGTGCTCTGAGGGGCAGGTTGAACCTTAGACACCCATCCCCACCAATTCATGGCCCAGATCCCCTCCTCAGGGGAAATGCCGATCCAGCCTTTCCTCCAAACAGACTCCCTGGCCACCCCGATGGCCCAGAATTCCTCATCCCCCACCTCCACCTCCCAGTACCAACTCCCCGTGGTGAACCCTGGAGAGCCCAGCACACAGTGCCAACGATCAAATCGCTCAGGATTGTTGGGCAGGTCCTGCCGTGTGTCTCCCCATCTCCCACCCCGCCGATCCTCAGACAGGATGAGTTCAGGATGAGCGGTGTCTGGATCCAGAGTCACATGCACTGTGGGGAATTCAAGGGAATGGGTTAAAAAACCTCGGGACAGGAAGGGGGACAGCAGCTGAAGGGGGGGGTAGGGAGTGGGGGGAAGGGGAAGGACTGCAGTAGAGGACAGTAGGAGCTGAAATAGGGGGCAGAGAATGGGGAGGGGATAGGTAATTTTAAGTTGAAAAGATCGTAAATGTGTTATAAGACTGAAAACTATTATAACTGTACTTGTAATGAACCCCCCTTTCAGTGACAGGTGGGTCCCCCTTGCCGTCCCTTCATTCCCCATATTCGTCTTCTCACCAAGGGGTGAAGGCAGAAACCCCCCCTCCCTTCAACCCCCGTTGTGATAACTGTCCCTACAGGCTGACCCTGACTGTGAGCGCCGCTGGCAGACGTGAGTGAGAGCTCATCAAAAGTCACAGTAACCCATGGTAATAAATGTTGAAAGTAGGGTGACCAGAGAGCAAATGTGAAAAACGGGACCAGGGGTGGGGGGTAATAGGAGCCTATATAAGAAAATGTCCCAAAAATCAGGACTGTCCCTATAAAATCGGGACATCTGGTCACCCTAGTTGAGAGGAAAGGGGTTGAAAGGGGAGTGAAACAGACTGAAATAGCTCAGACAGAGACCTCCTGCTATAACTCAAGGATTGAGTTAAGCTCATGCCTGGTGAACAAGCGACGTGTGGGACTGGTACTAAGGAGACCAAAATTGGTGTGTCAGAAACTGGGTGTAATTGGTGGACAATATAATGAGTGAACAGAGCTATTCCACCTTTCCCTTCCCTGTGGGGTTCTTGAAAGAAAAGCCTGTGGCAGGAGAGTCTGAGACTCACTGCTGATGGGGGGAGGGGTGACTGAATGGAGTGAGCTGCATCATCATGGCTGCCACCCCCACTGTCCCCTGGAACCCCGGGATCCCCCATGACACCGTTGGATCTTTGTCATCCTGAGCCTGAAAGGCACCTGACCAGACCAGGCCAGAATGTGGGACCCAGATGACATCACTACCTCCATTGGGTCTGGCTAAAACCCACCACCACCTGGGATGTGAGACTTTGCCCCTCACTTCCTGTGTCCTCTTCCTCCCTCACGTCTTCTCTTTCCTATAGCCAGGGCTGCCTGGGGGGGCAAGTGGGGCAATTTGCCCCAGGCCCCGCAGGGGCCCCCACGAGAACATCATAGGCTCCCCCCCGCCTCTGCCTTCCCCCATCCCCCAGCGCCACGGCGCGCCGCATCCAGGAGCAGCCCTGGACAGCGCTGCAGCGGCATGGCTCGGGCGGGGCCTGAGCTCCTCCCGCTCAGAGCCGCGAGGTAAGGGGCGGGATTGCGAGTTGCGGCCGAGCGGCGGGAGCTCAGGCCCTGCTGGAGCCACGCCGCTGCAGCACTGTCCAGGGCTGGGCTGTGTTTCTCCAGCAAGGGTCACACTCCACTTCTGAGCATCTCTCATTGCCTAGTTTGTGTGAATCACATTCATAGGCCTCACGTCTCCCCACACATGGTATCAGGGGCCTAGGGGCCTGACTGAGGCTTTGTAGATGCCACGGGGGGGGAGGGGAGGGGCTAGCTGAAAGTTAGGCATAGTGCCCAAGTTCCTTTGTGGATCTGGGCCTGAGTGCAGAAGGCTCTGGGTGTGTTATATTTCACCCAAACCCACAGGGCTGCACTAATGATAATTCTTTAAACTTATCCCAGACCTTTTTCCCACCATCCTGTTTGTTTCCTACAGCAGTCTGAGGTGCACTCAGAGTTTGCTTCTGAGCTTCAAAGTGAACTTAGTGCCAGAGATAAAAGGAGGATTCAAACTCCTTTGAAATCCCTGGGTATAATAATAAATAATCTCAGAACAACAGTTTCTTCCACCAACAAAGCAGATCTCTGGAAGGGCAATGTCTAGAGAAAGGTTTCTCTCCCTAGCTGATTTAGCCAATATTCTGCAAATCAGTCAGATACACCTCTACCTCGATATAATGCTGTCCTCGGGAGCGAAAAAAATCTTACCGCGTTATAGGTGAAACCGCGTTATATCGAACTTGCTTTGATCTGCCGGAGTGTGCAGCCCCCTTTCCCCCCGGAGCACAAGGGGGAATGATGTTAGCTAAGGTGATGGAAGCACTCTTCCACTGGCCTGGAAGACTTTCATACCCCTGACCAATGTAGCTACACTGATAGAATTTTCATGTGTAGACCAAGCCTTAGCTAGACTCTTATTTTAAGCTCTTAAGTGGTGCTATATATATAGCTATACTTTTTCCAGTTCATTGTAGAAAAAGTGGAACTATGCTTTTCATTCATCTCTTCAATCTCTCACACATTTAAAAAACATAACAATGAATACATTTCAAATATTGCTATATTTGAAAACAAAACAGCTTGTGGAGGTGTCAGCAAGAAGAGGTGTCAGCAAACATTTCTAACAAGACCTTTTAACTTATTTATTTCTAGTTTTTTAATCAGATTCTTAAATGTGTAGAAATAAAATGTTAAGGTTCCACATTAAAAACAATTTTCAAAAGATCATACAACTCCCATCCCTTAGTGGGAGGTGTTTCTCTGTACTCCAGGTAGAAGGAACAGGGAAAATGGAACTTACCAGATTTAGCAAGAATTTCCTCTAAAAGACAAATAAAGAAAAATAAATAATGTATGAAAATGATGATAGTTGTTAAGATGTTTCATAATAGAGGTATTTTTTCTCCCCTGTCCTTTTTTGTATTTTTGCAAAGTCAAATGGTCAAATATGGATCAGTAATAGAAACCTGTGTTCCCAGGAGCCACATCATATGTCAGGGCAATCCAAGGAACCACGCTGATTTTAGAGCAGTTAGGAAAGACCAGCTTCAAACACAGGCCTGATCTAAACCTTAACTCTGGCAGGGCTGTCACCTTTATATGTTTAATACTTCATATACCTTAGAGAATATTTATGAAAATACTTATGTACCTTAATATTTAATACTCATTGGCCCAGAAAGCAAGTGTAGGCTCTGTAGGGTAGGGATTAGGAGGGTCACTGGGGAGGGGTGAGCTCCTGGGTTTCAGTCTCTGTGCCTAAGACTATTTAATGATTTATACCACCTAGAACAGCTTCGACAGAGAGATTGAGAGAGACCCACTTAGAATAGCCAGCAGCCCTGCAGTTAGGGCACTCGCCTAGGAAAGGGGAGAGCAGGGATTCAAAGCTGGGCCGCCGCAGTTTGTCTGAGTGACTTAATAACTGGGCTATCGGTGATCAGAGGGACATCATCTCTGCAGTGCTGTACATGTAGACAAGCCATGACGCATCATTCGAAAAACTAAGGAGGTGCTCCTTAGTTTTTAGAATGACGCGTCATGGCTTGTCTACATGTACAGCACTGCAGAGATGAAGAAGCTCTCTCGTCAACAAAGCGCTGTCTACACCAGGGTTAGGTCGGTATAATTTTTCACATCCCTGAGTGACGTAGTTATACCGAGATGTTTGTGGTGTAGATCTGGCCTAAGGCACCTTGTGAAACCTAACAACATAGGACTGGAAGGAACCACCTGAATCATTGAGCCAGTCCCCTGCTATCACTGACCACCTCTTTAAATCTAGCCCTTCATTTCCAAACTGACTTAGCTTTTAATTTAAACAATGTTTTCAAAAGCCCCAAATCACAATGAAATAGTTTTGAAGTTTTTATAACTACCAGACAAACAAAAAAATCAATTATTTCAACAGCTCTTTCTCTGACTCTGTCATTCACCAACCAGTCTGCCTGCACAGACCAGGGAGCAGAGGCGTTAAGTTGGAGAGGTTGTAGCTGATAGACTTTTTGACCTTTGTTACATCTGAATACCTCAGCTCTTTGACTAAGCAATGGCACTGTTATAAAATAACTGTGCTCTCTGATGCTCAACCATTGCTATTCTCCTGAATTTCAAAAGGTGTGAAGTAAACTTTCTTGTCTGAAATTACAGCACGTTGCTTTGAATATACAGCAGGGAAACAGATTTCCTCCATTCGATGGAAAATTTTCTCTCTTCCACTGTCTGACTGAAAACGACAACATGTACTCAGTAAATCCATTGTACCCTGCTTTGCTGCTATTTGAAATGACAGCTGTGTCAGAGATGATGGTGCACACCTTGGGCTGGACTGTACACTGCGCTAACACCTCTGAAATCCAGGAAATACAAAGTTAAGTTACATGCCACCTGTTCAAAGCATCCTTAGTTCTGCCCCTTTTAAGCTGTGTCCCACCATGTCCACAACATACCATTCCCATCAGGCAGAGCAGTTTTCAATCAGTTTTAGCTCAGTGAGAAAAGTTATCTTTTAAACTGCGAGTCTCAATCCTAACTACAGCAGAGTTGCTGCTCCATTATCAGACTTCACTGTTAGCTACATCCATGCAGCCTACCTTGATATACACCTGGACCTTTTCCCTAGTGAAGCCTGCACTTACTCCAGTCCCCTGCTCTCACAGACAGCTCCTGTGGCACTTTGTACCTCAAAGCAGCCCCCTGAAATCCCTATATTCACCCCATCATATAATTATGAGATGTTTCCTACAAAGTATCCATTGTAAAGTATCATTTTAAAATTCTTGATCTGTTTAACATTAATATCCTGTTGGATTGTATGTGCTATGATTGTATGTGAAGTTATGAAGTTTTGCTAGGTGTGTGTTACTGAAATATGTTGTGAGGTTGGAAACATCCACAACCAGCCTTTCAGGTGCAACAATGGAGTAGCCAGATGTGCTGATGGGCCATTAAAGGGAATTCACTTTCCCAGCAGCCATCCCAGAAGATTTCTCAGAGAGGTCACGTAGACAATGGAGATTACTTGACCAATGGAGGCAGACCCCCACCTCGCAAGCATAGATCTTTGCAGCAAACTGGAAGAAACTATAAAAGAAGGGATGTGACATCGTGATTGGCTTCACTCCTGCCACAACTCAACACCTGGAAGAAACATCTAGCGGACAAAGACTTTGAACTGTGGAGGGTGGTCCGGTGCTGGAGGAGAGACCCAGCCACTGTATTGAAGATCTGTGACCTGTTTGTACCATCTGTCAGGGTGAGACACTGCTTGATTCAAATCCTGTTTAGTTTATAGAACTCAGATTGCAAATTTACTTTTCTTTCTTAGGTAACCAACTTTGATCTCTATGTCTGCTACTTATAATAACTTAAAATCTATCTTTCTGTAGTTATTAAATCTGTTTTATATTTTACATAAAATAGTTGAAGTGCTTGGAAAATCTCAGCTCAGGATACAAAGGTTAGTGTGTGTCCTCTCCACATTGAGGGAGGGGCAGACTGGGTAATGAACTTACATTGCTCAGGCTTCTGACCAGCGCAAGACACTTCAGCTCTGGGGTCCTAGGCTGGGGAGCTGTGAGGATTGGCTGGAGCCTCTCTGCTGACGATTCATGAGTGGCTGGGAGAAGCATTCATGTAACTCAGCTAGGTGTGTCCCTTCCTGTGGATATCCGTGTAAATGCAGAACCTGCCAGAGGTCTGTAGCTTGCCAACAACCACCCAGTGGTGGGACAGAGGGCTCAGCAGTCCCCCAGTCCAGGTGACATCCTGGGATCCCCATCACAGCCCCTTCATAAAATCCTATTAAAAAACTTAGCAAGTTCCATTTTAACATTAGTTCTGTTTCATAGATTCATAGATTCTAGGACTGGAAGGGACCTCGAGAGGTCATCGAGTCCAGTCCCCTGCCCGCATGGCAGGACCAAATACTGTCTAGACCATCCCTGATAGACATTTATCTAACCTACTCTTAAATAGCTCCAGAGATGGAGATTCCACAACCTCCCTCGGCAATTTATTCCAGTGTTTAACCACCCTGACCGTTAGGAACTTTTTCCTCGTGTCCAACCTAGACCTCCCTTGCTGCAGTTTAAACCCATTGCTTCTTGTTCTATCCTTAGAGTCTAAGGTGAACAAGTTTTCTCCCTCCTCCTTATGACACCCTTTTAAATACCTGAAAATACCTTTAAATACCTGTTGTTTTCTCTCACAACACTTCCTGGCAGTCTGCTCCAGAACCTCACTCCTCTGATGGGTAGAAACCTTTAGTTCCCAGCCTGAATTGAATTCAAGGCCAGATAATCCCCATTTCTTCTTGGTCGATTTGATTGTTAGCTTCAACAGTTCATCTCTCTCCATGTTGTTTACTCCCCTGATGCATTCGCAAAGAGCAATCACATCCCCTCTCAGCCTTCCCTTTGCTACCCAAAACAAGCTCAGTTTTTTTAGTCTCCTCTCTTACGGCAGGCCCTCCATGACCCTGATCATCCTGGGAGCCCATCTCTGAACCTGAAATTCATCCACCTCTGGCTGAGGTTGTGGGACACCCCACAGATGCCAGGACAGGAGAGCAGCCCCTCTTACAAAATATCCAGCTCCTGGGTGCTGATCCTTGGCATTGAGGAGAAGCTACAATTTGCTGCAGAAGTAGAAGAGGAGCCAGGGGAGGGATTTGAGTAGGGAGCGGACGACATGGTTGGAGAACAATTGAGGCAGCTGATTTTGCTGGCACAATGTTCGATCAGGCTCTTCATTTCTCTGGTGGGAGAGAAGAGCTTGAGAAGCAACAAAAGCACCTGGTGCCAGGGCTGAGACCCAACCAGAGTCCCCCTGACCACAGGGGAACCAGCCCCATGTAACCTCCTTGCCCAGCCACATGGCGATGGGGGAAATGACAGCAGGAAAACTTAGAGGTGTTCCAAGCCCCTGCAGCCAGGATTCCTCCAGCAGTAGCCGGCAAAGCAGCAATAGCCTGCTGCCCAGACAGCCTCTGGCCTTTTCAGTTTGCTGGTTTCCTCTTTGCTCTGCTCCGCTCCCTGCCTCCCTCTGCCCTCCATGGTCCTAGGCAGGACCTGAATTGCTAATATATTGAACAATCACATTCTAAAAAACAGTGTTTCAGCCCTACTTCTTTCATCTTAAAGGAAGAGCAGAAGCTGTGTTTATTTCCCCTTTGCTAGTCTTTTGAATACACCCCACTGGTCCCAGAAATTACCTTTGTCTTTCTTCATTTCAGATCGCAAGGTTGCTAGAAGGAGAAAAAGGCAAATTATGAGCTTTCGTTCTGCCATGGTTATGGTGATATTCCAACGGTTGAACACAATGTGTTGTGCTTGTGAAAGAGAGGGACAGATTTACAGTCAGTGGTTTAAAACACACCTGTCTCAAATGCACCGTGGGGTCAAGTGGGGTCAAGTGAAGGCAGGGAGGAGTCGGCTATGTGGGATGAGGATAGAACTTGGGGGCAGAGAGGTGTGATGATCTGGCAGAATTGGGAGGGGAAAGATGAGGAAAGGAAGGAGATGTAGGACTGTTGTTTTTTTGGGGGGATGCACAGGTCAGGAAAGCCTCATCCCTTAGTGGGAGAGGTTTCAGGGGACTCCAGAAACAAGGAATAGGAAAAATTGAACTTACCAAGTTCAGCAAGAATTTCTTCTAAAAGACAAAAAAGAGGAATTAATAATGTGTAATAGCTGTTAAAAATTTTAGTACAGTGGTTCTCTCCCCACCCCTGCTACCTTCATCCATTTTGTTATGTTTTCAAAGTCAAACACAGGCAGTTTTTGTTTTTTTGTTTCCTGTTTTGGGCATGCTCGCTTGTGACATTTTTTATCACTAGAGTTGGGCAACATTTTTCAGCTGAAATCATCATCATCGGCAGTTCCTTGGTTCGTGGATGATCTCTACCACAGATTTACTTATGGGTCCTGAGATATCTCAGGAGTCCAATCCTGGAACCACAGATCTGCCCGCAGTAGGTACAGACATTTCCTAGCGGGTCAGCTCCCCATTGTGAGAAAGTTCTTTTTCCTTCCTTCAGCTTTGAGGGAAAGGCGCTTCTCCTCGAAGCGGGCCACTACCTGATGGAGGCTGACCACTGAGGTCAGTTGGTGGCTTGCTCCTCCCAGCTTGTGATGTCCACATCAGTTTTCTTGAGATACATTTTCAGTGTCTATTTGTAGCGTTTCCTCTGACCACCACGGGATCTCTGACCATGGGTGATCTGAGAGTAGATGGCTTGTTTTGGGAGGCGAGAGTATGGCATCCACACACAATGTTCAGCCCAATGAAGCTGGTTCATGAGAATCATTGCTTAGTGCTGGTGACTTGGCTTCAGTGAGGATGCTGGCGTTAGCGTAGCAATCTTCCCATTTGATGCGAAGGATCTTCCAGAAGCATTGTCGGTGGTACCTCTCCAGACAGTTGGGTTTGCATCCCTAAAGGAGTGTAGGAGTCATATTTGTCTTATGGGTTATGTAAAAGGCCTGAGGCAGACTGATGGAGCACTTTAGTCTTCCGAATATTGAGTCAGAGTCCTAGGCTTCGATGAGCTTGTGCAAAAAAATCCAGTGTGGACTGAAGGTCAGTCTTAGTGTGCACGAGGATGTCATCAGCATCTGGCCCTGCTGCCTTGCTGTTCTTCATTTGCATGATGGATCATGTTACTTCTTCGAGGGCAGGAGGATCAGCAAGAGATTCTCTTTCATGTCACTGAGGTATAGATTCGATGGTGGCATTAGAGACGGTTGACTCACGATTCAGGAGTGACTCAAAATGCTCCTTCCATCTGGCTTTGATGGCTTCATTGTCCTTAAAATATGTCAACCCGTCTTAGGCTCGGAGTGGTGTAGGACCATGGGATCATGGATTGTAGACTTGTTCATTTAAATTGCACAGATTACAGCTAATAGCCTTTTTGACTATTGGTACATCTGAATCAGGGCCGGCTCCAGGCACCAGCTTCTCAAGCAGGTGCTTGGGGCGGCCGTTCCGGACAGGGGCGGCAGTTCCAGGTATTCGGCGGCAATTCGGTGGAGGGTCCGTCACTCCGCCTGGGAGTGAAGGACCTCCCGCCGAATTGCCGCCGCAGATCGCGATTGCGGCTTTTGTTTTTGTTTTTTTTTTTTTTTTGGTACAAAGGCCCATGGTTCAGAAATCCCTTTCCTAGGCCAGTGTTCTCGACTCGGCTGACACATTGTCCCTGAAAGGGTCAGTTGAGAACTCAGCGTGCGCACAGCAAGCTGGAAATCTGCACAGTGTGTGGAGCGTGTGTATGTGACTTGGAGCTTGGCAGGGCAGCAGCACTGGTTCGTGGGGTTAAGGCAGCTGGGCTGTGCAGGAGCACTCCACAAAGCAGGGTGGCAGACATGGGGTCTGCAGCTGGGAGTGTGTCTGAGAGGCCCAGAAGCACATGGGATCCTGGGGTTAGGCCCACCCACAGCAGACTGGCGTCAGTCCAGAGAGGGGGTGACACAGGGCCTTGAAGTGATTTAATTAGCTAGCAAAACACCCCTACCTTGGACCCATGAGCAGCCTTTGCCATGGGAATCACAGCGTGAGAGCGGTGAGTCGGGGATCCTTTGCAATCTTCACAAAGAGCTTTGGCAATCTCCTTACAGAACCATGTGAGCTCCTTGCCATGTTCCCCACAGACATTCCCTTCCCTCCCCCTTTTTCCTGGTTTTAACCCCAGTTGTTTGATGAACTCTGCTATGCTGTCCAGCTGAGTGTTGGAAAGGTCTTTTCCAGAATGTGCATTTGGATGTTTAAAAGCGCGCTGGCGCAGCTTACTGACTCGCTCAGACCTCAGCGAAAAGAATATCCCCATTGTTATTGCTGCTTGCTGTGCACTCCACAATATCTGTGAGAGTAAGGGGGAGACATTTATGTCGGAGTGAGAGATTGAGGCAAATCGCCTGGCTGCTGATTACGTGCAGCCAGACACCAGGATGGTTAGAAGAGCACAGCAGGGCGCGGTGCGCATCAGAGAAGCTTTGAAAATGAGTTTTGTGACTGGCCAGGCTACGGAGTGAAACTTCTGTTTGTTTCTCCTTGATGAACCGTCCGCCCCTACCCCACCCGGTTCACTCTACTTCCCTGTAAACCAACCACCCCACCCTCCCCTCCCACCCTCGAGCAGCACATGCAGAGGCAATAAAGTCATGGTTACTTCACATTCATGCATTCTTTATGAATTCATCACACAACTAGGGGGATAATTGCCAAGGTAGCCCGGGATGGGTGGGGGAGTAGGGAAGGAAAAGGACACACTACAGTTTAAAACTTTAACTCTTATTGAAGGCCAACCTTCTGATGCTCGGGCAATCATCTGGGGTGGAGTGACTGGGTGGCCGGAGGCCCCCCCCCCACCGTGTTCTTGGGCGTCTGGTTGAGGAGGCTATGGAACTTGGGGAGGTGGGCTGTTGGTTACACAGGGGCTGTAGCGGCGGTCTCTGCTCCTGCTGCCTTTCCTGCAGCTCAACCATACGCTGGAGCACATCAGTTTGATGCTCCAGTAGACGGAGCATTGACTCTTGCCTTCTGTCTGCAAGCTGACGCCACCTATCATCTTCAGCCCGCCACTTGCTCTGTTCATCCCGCGATTCAGCCCGCCACCTCTCCTCTCGTTCATATTGTGCTTTTCTGTAGTCTGACATTGACTGCCTCCATGCGTTCTGCTGTGCTCTGTCAGCGTGGGAGGACATCTGGAGCTCCGAGAACATATCATCCCGAGTCTGCCGTTTTCTCCTTCTAATCTTCACTAGCCTCTGTGAAGGAGAAACATTTGCAGCTGGTGGAGGAGAAGGGAGAGGTGGTTAAAAAAGACACATTTTAGAGAACAATGGGTACACTCTTTCACGTTAAATTTTGCTGTTCACATTACACAGCACATGTACTTTCGTTACAAGGTCACATTTTTCCTCTTATATTGAGGGCCTGCCGGTTTGGTGTGAGAGATCACTCACGCAGTGCCAGGCAACAGATTTCGGCTTGCAGGCAGCCATGGTAAGCCACAGTCTTTTGGCTTTTTTAACCTTCTTAACATGTGGGAATGGTTTCAAACAGTAGCACCCTCCTTTCCCATACCAAGCACCCGTTGGGTTGGCCATTTAAAAGGGGCTGCGGTTTCCGGGTTAACATGCAGCACAAACCCAACTAACACCCCCCCCCCAAATCTCTGGGATGATCACTTCACCCCTCCCCCCCACGGCGTGGCTAACAGTGGGGAACATTTCTGTTCAGCAGAGCAGGAACGGGCACCTCTGAATGTCCCCTTAATAAAATCGCCCCATTTCAACCAGGTGACCGTGAATGATATCACTCTCCTGAGGATAACAAAGAGCGATAAGGAATGGATGTTGTCTGCATGCCAGCAAACACCGAGAACATATGCTGCCATGCTTTGTTATGCAATGATTCCAGACTATGTGCTACTGGCCTGGCGTGGTAAAGTGTCCTACCATGGCGGACGGGATAAGGCAGCCCTCCCCAAAAAACCTTTTGCAAAGGCTTTGGGAGTACATGAAGGAGAGCTTTCTGGAGATGTCCCTGGAGGATTTCCGCTCCATCCTCATACACGTTAACAGACTTTTCCAGTAGCTGTACTGGCCGCGATTGCCAGGGCAAATTAATCATTAAACACGCTTGCTTTTAAACCATGTGTAATATTTACAAAGGTACACTCACCAGAGGTCCCCTGTGTGCCCTCAGGGTCTGGGACCACGCCTTGGGTGAGTTCGGGGGTTACTGGTTCCAGGTCCAGGGTGATAAACATATCCTGGCTGTTGGGGAAACCGGTTTCTCCGCTTCCTTGCTGCTGTGAGCTATCTACATTATCTTCATCCTCATCTTCCTCATAGCCCGAACCTGCTTACCTGTGTGTTTCTCCATTGAAGGAGTCAAAGCACATGGTTGGGGTAGTGGTGGCTGCACCCCCTAGCATGGCATGCAGCTCTGCGTAGAAGCGGCATGTTTGCGGCTCTGCCCCGGACCTTCTGTTTGCCTCTCTGGCTTTGTGGTAGGCTTGTCTTAGCTCCTTAATTTTCACGCGGCACTGCTGTGCATCCCTGTTATGGCCTCTGTCCTTCATGGCCTTGGAGACCTTTTCTAATATTTTGCCATTTCGTTTACTGCTACGGAGTTCAGCTAGCACTGATTCATCTCCCCATATGGCGAGCAGATCCCGTACCTCCCGTTCGGTCCATGATGGAGCTCTTTTGCGATCCTAGGACTCCATCCATGGTTACCTGTGCTGATGAGCTCTGCGTGGTCACCTGTGTTCTCCACACTGGGCAAACAGGAAATGAAATTCAAACATTCGCGGGGCTTTTCCTATCTACCTGGTCAGTGCATCTGAGTTGAGAGTGCTGTCCAGAGCAGTCACAATGAAGCACTGTGGGATAGCTCCTGGAGGCCAATAACGTCGAATTCCGTTCACACTACCCCAATTCCGACCTGCTAAGGCCGATTTTATTGCTAATCCCCTCGTTGGAGGTGGAGTAAAGAAATCGGTTTAAAGGGCCCTTTAAGTCGAAAAAAGGGACTTAGCCGTGTGAACGTGTCCAGGCTTAATTCAATTTAACGCTACTAAATTCGACCTAAACTCGTAGTGTAGACCAGGCCTCACTCCTGTTGTGTCTGTTGTGTAGATTGTGAGCTCTCTGGGCCAGGGAGTCTCTTGTTACACATCTGTGACTGGGGTTCCTAGGCACTAACACACCATCACTGATACTGATAACCATTAACAGCGAACAGGGGAATAAACAAATGTGCTGACTATACTGTGACCTTCATCGCTCCTTCATCACTAACCCACCTCAGAGTAATACAGCACCACCCACCCCTCCTGAACTTCCCAGAGAGGGGCCACCAGTACAGATGTGGACAAGGGAGCGGGGTTGGGCAGAGGGAAGGTATTAGAGGGAATTACTGGAGACAGGCCCATCCAGCTCAGCATATCGGGGGGACCAGTAAAGGGCAGGGAGCCATTAGCTCAGCTGTAAATAGGGCCAGAGATCTCCTGCTGTTACCACTGGGCCTGCTGCCTCTGCCTAATCCTTTCTAGCAAAGTTACACAGACAACACACATGGTGACAGCCCAGCCTGGCACACCCACTCTGGCTGCCACCCCTTCCCCCACACACTGCTCGGCCTCGCTCCTATTGAATGTGGCAGTTGCGTTATAGACACATGTTACAGCTTAGCAATATCGCCTGTGTGCCCAGCACCACGTGTCCCTGCTGGGCTCCCCACTCAGCCCCTCTCCCTTCCCTTCCACTGTTCTCTGCTGCCCTTGGCTTGCCCAGCATCGCCTCGGGTTAGAAGCAAAACGAGGTCTGCATGAAGCATGGTCTGAGTATGCCTCTGCCCCACCCAGAGACCAGGGTGAAGCCCTGCCAGTCAGGTTTACTGGACCCTGCTTTAGCGCAGGGGGCTGGACTTGGTGACTTCTCCAGGGCCTATCCAGCCTGACATTTCTATCCATGAGCTCTGCTCTGTTTGAGATGCTCTGGGACTTGGAGCCTGACCAATTGCAATCAATGGTGAGATTCCCATTGGCTGCTGGGTTTGTCCCTAGGGCACATCTCATCACCCTGTGTATTGCAGTGTGTGTTGTTAGGGTCCTAGAGACCCCTGGGTTATTGTTATGGGGGCCACTGAGCTGAGCTCACAGAGTTCTGTCTCCTCTGTGACATCTCCTCTGGGTTTTGCTATCCTGCCCCTGAAAATGAAATTGTCAGAAAGTAACAACATAGATCAATGTATTTGACAAACGTATTTAGCAACTATTTATGATCAGTTCTTGGGCAGCTGACAAACCAGAATGGAGGTTGAGCTCACTGGACACATCACATGCTGCACATTATTCCCCCAGCTCTGCTTTTCAGCCCTTCTGTCCCTCCCCCACAATCCCCCCTGCCCCCCCCCCCACACATACACTCTCTGGGTCTTGGTCTCCTGACTTGTATTTACCCCTTAGCTCTGCCTGAGGAATTACTAGGGTTACTCCCATGTTATTTCTGTAGCCCCCTCAGTGCCCTGGGCATGTTCTATGGTTCCTGCCCTGGGAGCTTCCAGGCTGGGCTGGGTTTAGGGGCTCACTAATGGGTGTAAGCAGGGAGGAGGAGGAGACGTCTGCAGGCCCAGGGCAGTAGGTCAGGGTGGGTGTTCCAGGCATGGAGGAAGATGCAAAGATAGAAGGACATTGGGCAGGGGCAGGCAAGAGGCTGGCATGGACTAACACATAGGGTGAGGGGCAAAAAGCTTCCTGGGTTCTTTCCTCTATCCCCTTCCCCTGGCCCAGCTACCAGATTCCCTTCCCCAGCTCTCCCCATTCCCCATCCCCTTTCTATTGTGCTGGGACCAACTCCCCTCACACGGCTGAGTCTGCAGCACAGAGCAGACCATCTATTCGACACTGGTGACGCCGCACCTGGAGTATTGTGTCCAGTTTTGGTCCCTCCACTACAGAAGAGATGTGGACAAATTGGAGACAGTCCAGCGGAGGGCAATGAAAATGATTAGGGTGCTAGTGCACATGACTTATGAGGAGAGGCTGAGGGAACTGGGCTTGTTTAGTCTGCAGAAGAGAAGAGTGAGGGGGGATTTGATAGCAGCCTTCAACTATCTGAAGGGGGGTTCCATAGAGAATGGAGCTAGGCTGTTCTCAATGGTGGCAGATGACAGAACAAGAAGCAATGGTCTCAAGTTGCAGTGGGGGAGGTCTGGGTTGGATATTAGGAAACACTATTTCACTAGGAGGGTGGTGAAGCACTGGACTGGGTTATCTAGGGAGATGGTGGAATCTCCATCTGTCAGGGTTCCCTCCCCACGCTGAACTCTAGGGGACAGACATGGGGACCCGCATGAAGACCCCCTAAGCTTATTTCTACCAGCTTAGGTTAAAAACTCCCCAAGGCACAAATCCTTCCTTGTACCTTGGATTAGGTAACGCTGCCACCACCAAGTGATTTAAACAAAGATTTAGGGAGGGCCACTTGGAGACCTACCTTCCCCAAATATCTCCCCAAGCCCCTACACCCCTTTTCCTGGGCAGGCTTGAGAATATATCCTCACCAATTGGTACAGGTGAACACAGACCCAAACCCTAGGATCTTAAAACAATGAAAAATCAATCAGGTTCTTAAAAGAAGGATTTTAATTAAAGAAAAGGTAAAAGAATTACCTCTGTAAAATCAGGATGGTAAGTACTTTACAGAATAACAAAAGACTCAAGAACACAGAGGATCTCCCCTCTAAGCAAAACCTTAAAGTTACAAAACCAGGCATAGTATCAGAGGGGTAGCCGTGTTAGTCTGAATCTGTAAAAAGCAACAGAGGGTCCTGTGGCACCTTTGAGACTAACAGAAGTATTGGGAGCATAAGCTTTCGTGGGTAAGAACCTCACTTCTTCAGATGCAAAACCAGGCATAAACCTCCTCTTACACAAAGGAAAACACAAGCCAAAATAAAAGTAAACTAACACATTTCCTTGCTAAATACTTACTAACTCTATAGGAGTTGGATTGCTTGCTTCCTTGATCTGACTCCAGCAAGCACACAGAACAGACAGACAAAGCCTTCCCCCCCACCCAGATTTGAAAGTATCTTGTCCCTTTATTGATCCTTTTGGTCAGGTGCCAGCTTGAGCTTCTTAACCCTTTACAGGTAAGAGGATTTTGTGCCTCTGGCCAGGAGGGACCCCATAGCACTGTATACAGAAAGGTGGTTCCCTTTATATGCATGACACCATCCTTTTAAGGCCCAGCTTGACAAAGCCTTGGCTGGGATGATTTATTTGGTGTTGGTCCTATTTTGAGCAGGGGGTTGGACTAGATGACTTCCTGAGGTCTCTTCCAACCCTGATATTCTATGATTCCATGATGGGTACAGCAACGCTTTGGTGGTCTCAGTCCTGCTCCCTGTGGCTGTTTCACTCCTCCTCATGAGCAAAGAGTCCCTAGGGCAGTAAATGGCAGGACGTTCCCTAACACTCACTGGCCACGTCGCACTCACTGGGCCCCCGGGACTGGCTTCCTTTGGGAGTGGCCCTGAGGGAATCTGGGAATCCCCCTGACTTGGAGCTGATGTCACTGGGATGCTCTTGGAGATTGTGTGGGAGGTGCTAAAATGAGGGGCCCTAGGCCCCAGGACATTCTGAAATCCTGCTGCAATTCTCTGAATTTTATACGATTTAAAAAAAAATTGAGGACAAAAATTGCAAGTGCCCATGTGGGACTCTGTGAGTGTGTGTGTGGGGGGGCAGCCTGCGTTGAGCTGGCCTAGTCGTTCTTGTTCTGAAAGGGCCTCACCACTGTACCGAGTCCCTTACAATGGACAGTGTCAGTGTTATGGAGGCCCCGAGAGTTTGTGGCTTGGTCTACAGATAAATGTTGTGTTGGCAAAGCTAGCTTGCTTAGGAGTTTGAACCCGCCTCACCCCCAGCCCACATAGGTATGCCAGAAAAAGCCGCCCTGTGGCCCTTTTGTTGGTACAATTTGTTCCCGTCAGGGAGCTGGTGTCATCTCTCCTGGGGAAAGCATTCTCTGCTACTATCCGCTGCATCTCCACTTGGCAGGAGGGGCTGCTGCTCATCTTGCTGCATAGACGAGGCTGAACCATCTCCTCAGCCCACAGCCTCCCAGCCTACCCATTGCAGCAGCTGCCCCCCACAGGCGCTCCCTTGCATACAGGTACATGGGGCTCCCTGCGCAGCTCCAATCCACAGCCAGGCCGTGTCAGCAACTAGCACACGATGTTCTCACGGTGATGTGATTCTGGACAGTCTGGAACCTGTCCCTTGATAATACAGGAAGCTCCATCCCTCCACCACGCTGCTCTTCCCACATCCTGGGGCTGAACAGTTGATCAGGGCTGCCACAGGAAGAGCTCCCCTTCCCCTCCCCCAGCATCCCGAAGCCGTTCTCACGGGAGGGGAGCTGCCGCCTCTGACATTACAAGAGGGTGACACAAGAGGCGATACAAGAGGCTGCTGATCTGGGCCAGGGTTACTGACCAGTGTGTGCTCTAGGGGGCCCAGAGACATTGGGGTCCCATACAGCCCCGCGGTACCAGTACAACCCTTGCCCTCCTCACATGACATACACACACCACACACACACACTGCATTTGGGGCCAGCAAATGAGTGAGGGCCAACACCTGAATGAGAAGCAGGAGGCAGTGGGATTTCGGGGAGGGGAGAGATATAATACCTTTGTGTCACATGTGGATTCTTCAGCCACCCCCTCTCCTGCCTGCAGCCACTGCCCCCTCTCCTCCCCACCCAGAGAAGGGCCGTAGGCCTGGCTGCTTCCCCCCAGCCTGGCTGGCCAAACTCGGCAGTACAGCCAGTGTAGACATGCCCCAGAGCCAGGCAGGCCTGGAGTTATTGCCTGGGCAGATTCCTGGCACATGGCTCTGCTGGCTTCTGCCTTCAGCCACCCCCACGCCCCCACAGATTCCCTGCAGCAGTGGATCCTTCCCAGAGATCTCCTGCTCTAACTACTGGGCCTGCTGCCTCTGCCTAATCCCTTTCTAGCAAGGTCTCACCGAAAATGCACATGGTGACAGCCCAGCCTGGCACACCAACTCTGGCTGCCCCCTCCCCCCCCACCACACACACACACACCCCTCTTCCCCTGTGCTATACTCTGCCTTGCTCCTATTGAATGTGGCAGCTGCATTATAGACAAACACGTTACATCTCAGCAATAGTACCTGTGTGCCCAGCACCCCATGTCCCTGCTGGGCTCCCTGCTGAGTCCCTCTCCCTTCCCTCCTGCTGTTCTCTGCTGCCCTCGGCTTACCCAGCATTGCCTCCTGTGAGCAGCAAAATGAGGTCTGCACAAAGCCTTGTCTGAGGATGCCCCTCCCCCACTGCACCCAGAGACAAGGGTGAACCCCTGTCAGTTTATTGGACCTTGCCTCAGTGCAGGGGGCTGGACTTGGCAGGGCCACCCGGGGTGGGGGAGAAGTGGGGCAATTTGCCCCAGGCCCTGCAAGGGCCCCGCGAGCCCTGGCCCGGTGGTGGTCCAGGTCTTTGGTGGCATTTCGGCGGTGGGGGGTCCTTCAGTGCTGCCGAAGACGCGGAGCGACTGAAGGGCCCCCCGCCGCCGAAATGCCACTGAAGACCCGGACCGCCGCCGGGTGAGTACAAGTGCTGCAGCTCCCCCGCTTTGCCCAAGGCTCCCTGAATCCTCTGGGCGGCCCTGGGACTTGTTGACATCTCCAGGGCCCTTCCAATCCCACATTTGGAACTAGTGGTCACCAAATGAAATTAATAGGCAGCAGGTTTAAAACTAATATAAGGAAGTATTTCTTCACACAATGCACAATCAACCTGTGGAACTCCTTGCCAGAGGATATTGTAAAGGCCAAGACTATAACAGGGTTCAGAAAAGAACTAGATAAGTTAATGGAGGATAGATCCATCAATGGCTATTAGCCAGGGTGGGCAGGGATACAAAACCATGCTCTTGAAGTGTCCCTAGCCTCTGTTTGCCAGAGGCTGGGAATGGGCAACAGGGGATGGATCACTTGATGATTACCTGTTCTGTTCATTCGCTCTGGGACACCTGGCATTGGCCACTGTTGGAAGACAGGATACTGGGCTAGATGGACCACCGGTCTGACCCAAAGTGGCCAGTTTTATGTTCTTATGACATTTCTTATCAGTGGGCTCTGACGTATCTGAGACTCTCTGGGCCTTGGAACTGACCCTAGCGCACAGCTCATCACCTGTGTATTGCTATGTGCATTGTTAGGGTCCTAGCAACCCCTGGGCTATTGTTACAGGGGGGCACTGAGCTGAGCTCACAAAGTTCTGTCTCCTCTGTGAAATCTCCTCTGGGTTTCCGCCACCCTGTCCCTGAAAATGAAAATGTCAGAAAGTAACAACAGCCCTTGCGCTGACCCGAGTGATTCTGCAGGGACACAGTGGTCCAGAGTCTGACGTTCACAGCCCAGCCCAATCCAGGCTCAGATAAGACTCAGGTGCAGCTTTCACTTTGAATGTGGCAAACCCCAAGTTCCTGAAGAGGAAGGAGCAAAGAGAAACTAACAATGTGATTTTATCAGCTGTTCTTTTATGTGGCCATATTATTGTTTCCAAGGAAAGAGGTGAGAATGGGAGAGAAAAATCCTATTTAAAAATTAAGGGGAAAAGCTATCAAGACACCCTAGTTACTGTCCAACTGTTCCCGATCATTACTCAGGGTATTCTCCCCTCCCCCATCATTTACAATCCAGCTGAGATGATGACCTTGGGTAACAGCAGCAGAAAGGGGCAAGTGACGAGCATCAGGGACAAAGGGTAACAATAAGCATCAGTTGATTGAGCTGCAGAGGGGAGCGATGTCCAGTGGGAGCCTCTGGGGGTCAGAGTCTCCTTTTTTATTGCACATCATTGAACTCTTATCTGACAGAGAGGCCCTGAGTTGGGGTAATAGCAAGGCTGAGCCCATGTGCTCCAGAAAACACTGATAGGAAATGATAATTAAACACTCCACTGCCTGTGCTGACAGAGCTCAGGGGCTCTGAGATGCTTCAGGTGCAGCTCTGAAAGAAGTTCCAGTGTCAGGCTGCACAATTCCTTGCCCTGCTACAGACGCCCTGGGTGGCCTTAGGCAAGTCACTTGGGCCCAAAGTTTCAAAGGTGTTTTGATGTCTAAAGATGCAGATAGGTATCTAGTGGGATTTTCAAAGGTGTCTGGGCACTGAGCTTCCAATGGGAGTTAGGCACCTTGATGCTGTTGAAAATCCCACTAGACACCCAACTGCATCTTTAGGTGCCCACAGACCTTCCAAACTCTGCCCTTAGTCTCTGTCCCAGGTTTGTAAAGCTATTTAGGCACTTAAAGATTCAGACAGAAGCCGAGTGGTATTTTCAAGAGTGCCTGTGTGAGTGAGGTGCCTGGCTCCCATGAACTCCCTTCAGCTGTGATCCTGCCCCTTCTCTATTCGCCCCAGGTATAATCAGTCGAAGGCGCTTCCTGGTAGGAATGGCCATGCAAACCAGGGATTTCTGCTGAATGTTATAAAATATTCATGGGAAGCAATGTTTGAAAATTAAGGCCCTAATCTAACAAGCATATGCATAACTCTCACAATGCAAGGAAACCCACCAAAGCCTGAATCACAAATATTTGCACCAAAATCCTGTTTATAAGAATTAAATTCATCCATTCAGGACTCAGAAACAATCCCATGTGACCTGTGTGTCCAATCAGAACTAACCCATGCAGATCAATGTATTTGACAAACGTATTTAGCAAATATTTTTGAATAACAAATAAATCTGAAAAAATTGTGGTCAGTTTGTGGGCAGCTGAGAAACTGGAACAGAAGCTGAGCTCACTGGATACAACACATGCAGTACATTATTTCCCCCAGCTCCGCTTTCAGCCCTTCTGTCTCTCCCCCACCCCCACACTCTCTGGGTCTTGGTTTATTTACCCCTTTGCTCTGTCTGAAGAATTACTGGGGTTACTCCCATGTTATTTCTGTAGCCCCCTCAGTGCCCTGGGCATGTCGTATGGTCCCTGTCCTGGGAGCTTCCAGGCTGGGCTGGGTTTAGGGGCTCACTAATGGGTGTAAGCAAGGAGGAGGAGGAGAAGTCTGCAGGCCTGGGGCAGTAGGTCAGGGTGGGCGTTCCAGGCATGGAGGAAGGTGCAAAGATAGAAGGGGTAGGCAAGAGGCTGGGGTGGAGCTAACATGGAGAGGGGCAAAAAGCTGCATGGCTCCTTCCTGTGAGTGGGTTTCCTTCACCCAGCCAGGGCCTATTGCTCACACAGTCCTGGGGCAGGGGTCTCACTCCCCTTCCCCTGGCCCAGCTACCAGATCCCCTTCCCCAGCTCTCCCCATTCCCCCTCCATAGGGTTACCATATTTCAGCAAGCAAAAAAGAGGACGGGAGGAGCCCCGCCCTAGCCCCTCCCACTTCCCACCCCCCCAGAACCCTCAACCCTCCCCCCGTTCCTTGTCCCCTGACTGCCCCCTCCTGGGACCTCTGCCCCTAACTGCACCCCAGGACTCCACCCCCTATCTAAGCCTCCCTGCCTCTTGTCCCCTGACTGCCCCAACCCTTATCCACACCCCCACCCCCAGACAGACCCCTGGGACTCCCACGCCCCATCCAACCACTCCCCACCCCCTGACAGCCCCCCCCAGAACTCCCAACCCATCTAAACCCCTCTGCTCCCTGTCCCCTGACTGCTCCGATCCCTCTCCTCACTCCTGCTCCCTGACAGCTCCCCCCCAGAACTCCCAACCCCCCACCCCTCCCGCTCCTTGTCCCCTGACTGCCCCCTCCTGGGACCCCTGCTCCTAACTGCCCTCCAGAACCCCACCTCCTACCTAAGCCTCCCTGTTCCTTATCCCCTAACTGCTCCTTCCTAAGACCCCCCCCAACTGCCCCCCAGGACCCTACCCCCTACCTGTACCCTGACTGCCCAAAACTTTCTCCACTCCCCCCAAAAAGCCCCCCCCGAACTCCCGACCCCCCCGTTTCTTGACTGCCCCCTCCAGAACCTCCCTGCCCCTTCTCCTGCCCCCTGGCCCCCTTACCCTGCTGCTCAGAACAGGGTGTTGGGCTCTGTGCGAGCCGGACATGTGGCTGCGCTCCCCAGCACAACACACAACACGGTCCCTGGCCCTGCACAGTGCTGCTGGAGCCGGGCGCGGGGCTGCCGGGGAGGAGCTGCCGGCTCAGAATGCAGGGAGGGAGGGAGGAGGAGGAGCTCCTCTACAGCTGCTCCGGAGTCCAGCCCGTGACTTTCCTGCAGCCCTACCAGCCGCTCGCTCTGCTCTGCCGGGGGGGGGGGGGGAAATCCCGGACATTTTGAGTGATTTACAAATTCCCCCCGGACGCTATTTTTAGCACAAAAAGGAGGACATGTCCGGGTAAATCCGGATGAATGGTAACCCTAGCCGACCCAGGCTGGAGACGCGCCTCCTCCCCCCACACCCTCCTTACCTGCTTCAGGCTTCCCGTGAATCAAATATTCGTGGGAAGCAGGGGAGGGGGCGGAGTTGGGGCGGGGACTTTGGAGAAGGGGCGGACTTGGGGCGGGGGGGGGCATGGGCGGGGCCCCGTGGAGTGTCCTCCTTTTGGAGGCTCAAAATATGGTAACCCTAGACCGGGTCGGCCCGCCCAGCACTGCCAGTCCCCGGCCCAGCCCCCGGCCGAGCACCTCCGGCCCGCCCAGCACTGCCGGCCCCCGGGCCCCCGGCCGAGCACCCGCGGCCCAGCCTCGCCGACCGCCGGCCCCCGAGCCCCCGGCCTGGCACCGCCGGCCCCCAAGCCCCCGGCCCGGCCCGGCCGACCTCCGTCCCCCGAGCCCCCGAGCCGCCGGCCCCCGAGTCCCCGGCCCGGCACCGCTGGCTCCCGAGCCCCCGAGCCCCCGGCCCGGCACCGCTGACCGCCGGCCGCCGGCCCGCATGTCCCGATTTTCCCAGACATGTCTGGCTTTTGGGGATTTCCCCCCGGACGGGAATTTGGAGCCCAAAAAGCCGGACGTGTCCGGGAAAATCCGGACGTATGGTAACCCTACCCCTCCATCACACTGAGACCAGCTCCTCTCACAAGGCTGAGTCTGCAGCACAGAGCAGCCCTTGCAGCAGAGCCTGGTGCTCTCACACCTGCCTCCTGTGCCGTTTCACTCCTTGCCATGGGCACAGAGTCCCTAGGACAGTAAATGCCGAGGCGTTGGGACTGGCTTCTTTTGGGCGTCAGATCAGGCAGTTAATGGCCCTGAGGTGACCTGGGAATCTCTTCAAACCTAGCTTACAGCTGACCCTGCTGGGAGGCTGTGGGGGAGACGCTAAAATGAGGGCACCTAGGTCTGCTCCACTAGGACAGTCTGAAATTTTGCTGCCATTTTATACAATTAAAAACAAAGTTGAAGCCATAAATTGTACGTGCCCATGCGGGATGCTGTGTGGGGCAAGCAGCCTGTGGTGAGTTGGTCTAGTCATTCTAGCTATTGTAATGAAACGGCTTCACTGCCATACTGCGCCCCTTGCAATCACTAACAAGACAGACAGGCAGAAATCAGCAATTTCTCAAAAGGACAATTTCCCTCTGCTTTGCACAGTCTCCTCCCCTCCACTCCCCTCCCCTCTGTCCGGCTCACAGCCCCAAATCCTCCTACCACCCTGCCTACCCCCATAGGAAGATACTCAGCAGCATTCTGGTTGTAGAAGAGGGATTTGAAATACCAGTATAGCCAACCACAAGCATAGGAGCACAGAAAATCATGAGCCTGGCCCCCAAAAGATAAAAAATAAATCATGCCTTCTGGTCTGCTTGGGGATTTTTGAACTCCTACTCCTCCACTCCGTCCCCTATCCAGCCCCTGATGTTCCCAGCCACATCCATCCCCTGAGGAGACCCCTTGCATTTGCCCCCTGGCAGGAGAAACCAGGCAAGCCAGCTGGTAAATAGATGATATGGTGGACTGGCTATTTGGACCAGGATCAGTTATGGTTGGCATCATGTTACCAGGATTGCTGACCCCAAATGTTAGAAAGTCATGAACCTGGCCCCCAAAACACCATGAAATTTATTTAAAAAAACCGAAACAAAACACATTTTCTCCCAAGACTTCTGGCCGCACTCACTTTCAAGCTTCTGTCTGCAACCAGGAGGGCTTAAAAACTGACTTTTTTTGTTTAAATAAAAACTGAGTCTCTCACCTAGTCACCTGACTCCAGGAGCTGGGGTTCTCTGTCAAACACCAAGTATCACGAGACTCCCAATAAAATCGCAGGAGCCGGTGACATTGTGTTAGCTCGCTCTGTTGTTCACTTTGTGGCGCAGAGCAGGTCTGTTTGGGCCCCTCCTAGACCTTTCCCCACATCATCGCATGGGGGGAGTGGGCAGGGTTGGCCCTTTGTGAAAAGGCTGCAGGACCTATCCACAAACCAGTGAAAGCCTCAGGCACCTGCACTGATCCTAGCCATCTGAGCAGAGCCCCTGGGCTTGATCACTTGATCATTGCCTATTAGGTTCACTCCCTCTGGGGCACCTGGCATTGGCCACTATCAGCAGGCAGGATGCTGGGCTGGATGGACCCTTGGTCTGACCCAGTATGGCCGTTCTTACGTTCGTATGTTCTACACTGACTCTGCTCCTTGATGCCCATCCTAGCTCCATAGCAGCATCAGTCCATTGGAGCCGTACTGCCAGGGCTCCCCTTGCCCATGGCTGCCCTGGCTCACTTGCTGAGGGGCAGGAGCTGGACTCTGAAGGAAAAATGATGCAGCACAGATTGAAAAATCCCTCCCAGGCTAGGTCTCTTCCTGGGGCCTTCATTCTTCCCCTCCCTTGGCCTGAGCCTGCCAGACAGCAGTGCCCACTCCCCCCCCCCCAGAGGAAGGGAAGGGTGAGAAAAAAGGAACAGAGATCAACTAATTACTGGGGAGAACACAAGAAGGACAGGGCTAAGCCAGAGAGTGCCAGTGGGGTCATCAGGCAGAGAACCATGAATTATGCCTGCTGCTCTGAGGAGATGTCTGGGGAGTGACTGGATGCTGCCTGGGGAGCTCTGCCTGGACTTGTGAGGGAATGAGGAAAAGGAGAGAGCTGCATAGGCTGAGCTGGGCCAATGCCAGGCCAAGCTTATGAAGAGGTCCCTGGGCTTCCTGAGGCTTTGGGCAGGGTGACCATAAATAACCAGGGGAGGGGAGAAGAGAAGCCAGATCTGAAGGGGATGGTCGAGGTGCTGAACCCCAGCTGCAGAAGGGGCAGGGATGTGTGAGAGGCAGGCCACTGCTGTCTGTGAACACCTCAGGGCTCCATGAAGGAGCCTCCAGCTCATGTTGCCAGTGGGCTGTGGAACCCAGGTGCAGTGGGGTCTCTCCCAGGGATTCATTTGTGCCAGGGCTTGCCAGGATTGAGCCCCAGCACCTCTAGGCTGGCCGCATCAGTTATGAAATTAAAAAAATTGCTTGAGCCCAGGCACCTTTTCATTTCAAATGACCAGTCTGCCAACGATTCTTAAACATAAACATCAGCCATAGCACAATGCTCACTGGGTGCACCAAAGTGCAAAGGAGGAACAGAAAATCAGGAATTGATACTGTTTATCCCCAAAAATGGCTTTTTGTATGAAAAAAAGAATATTTGCTTCCCTCTTTAATTTGTGAATGTGGTGAGTCCTCCATCCCATTTATTTAAAATATATAAAATTGTATTTTTATTTACAAATGTTTGCATGAAAGATATAAAACAAAATCTGAATGCCGAACACTGACGTTTTATAGCAAAGATACTATTCATTCACCAGTATAGCTCATGACCCCTATTAATCACTGAAGTATTGGTTATTCAATTATTCAATGATTAATTAGTAAGCAGGAATTGCTGCACATTGATGGTAACATGCTACTTCAGACACTGAATGAACCCAGCAGAAATGGGCTTCATTGCTGTAAACACTATGATAAAAATGTGAGAACTAGTGGCAGTACAATTAGGCAAAGAGTCAGACCTTAGTTATGTAAGTCATAACTTAGTTTCATTTTTATATTCCAATACACTAGTGATTCTCCAGAATCCAAGAATAAAACAGTTGATGACCCAAGCACTTGGGACCAGTAGCTTTAGAGAGAGGCTGGTCCATGAGGGATTCTCTGGTGAAGTGATCCATGGACTGAAAGAAAGGGAGAAACACTGATCTGCAATCATTCAGCGTCAAGGTAATGTATTGAATTCAACTCGAAGGCTGTTGATGTTTACTGACTTTAATATGTTCACTGTTGTTATATCTATTTCTAGTCATAATTCTATTTTTTAAATCTATTTTGCTATGTCTTCATAGTACACAGGCAAAAAAAAAACCTCTATGTTGAAGGCAAAAGTGAGAATAAATATAATTAATTTCAAGGTAAAAATCCTGACAAGATCATTATAGTTAAGGGGGGGAAATCTGTCAAATGTTAAGAATTTCATGATCTTGGTGGTCTTGAATATATTTATCAATAACTTCGACTTGTTATTTAACAGTTCTATTTCTGTAAGGAATTGTACAGGGTACTGATGCAAAAGCACCTCATTATCATGTTCTTTCTTCCCTCTGGGGGTACGTCTTCACTACCCGCTGTATTGGTGGGTAGCAATCGATTTATCTGGGATCGATATATCACATCTCGTTAAGACGCGATATATCGATCCCCGAACGCGCTCACCGTGGACTCCGGAACTCCACCAGAGCGAGCGGCGGTAGCGCAGTCGACGGGGGAGCCGCGGCCGTCGATCCCGCGCCGTCTGGACCCCAGGTAATTCGATCCAAGATACTTCGACTTCAGCTATGCTATTCGCGTAGCTGAAGTTCCGTATCTTGGATCGATCCCCCCCCAGTGTAGACCAGCCCTTGGCTTTGCCCCCACCCCCCCTTCAGAGTCAGGTGAGCATTACCTCATCGTAGTCCCAAACTGACCAAAGGAAGGGAAAGGGGGTGACTCACTTGAGAGTCCAACAGATCCTTTGTTGCTGCCTAGGCCAGTGTCCTTTGTTCCTGTGAGGCTGGGCTGGGTTCATCCCATATATGCCTCGATGAGGTGTGAACTGCCCCTCTGTTCCTGGAGAGTTTTGCCTGGGCTTGTTTTAAGCCATGAGGACACATTTTCAGCCTCACAACTATATAGATGAAATTACTACCTATAACATTATTGTAACAACAATGCTCAGTGCATCATAAACCTTCTGAAGACACCCGACATGACAAACTTTGCATTGGATACCACGCAATTATATTACAAGGATGAACATGGGGTTGCAGGGTGTTCCCCCGAGATACAGAGTGTCACACCTACACAAAAGAGGAAATAGTTCTTATATAGCAATTCCCATCACTAGATCTCAAAGGGAACATTTACACGGCAACAAAAGACCCACGGCAGGGCAGCAGGAGGCACAAATCAGCTCACAGGGCTCTATCTCCAGGATTACAAATTGCAGGGCAGACGTTTTGGCTTCGTCTGGAATCCAGGCTGTGAAAGCCCACAAGGAGGGAGGGTCTCAGAGCCTGGGGTCTAGTCTGATCCCAAATGTTTACACAGCAGTATTTAGCTCCACAGTCCGAGCCCTAGTCAATTGACCATGGCTCTCAGACTTGGTGCCGGGAATTATTTATTGCAGTGTAGACATACTCAAAGTGTCCTACAAAGGAGGTCAGGGAGTAATTATCATCAATTTACAGATTAAAAGCCTTTAAAATGGCTCATCTAAGAAACTGAAAAGTATCTAATGGTTATTTCCCTCCCTCTGCTCCAGAAAAAAAATCACGTTATGCCATGAAATTGGACAGTTTTAGCACTGGCTCAAGCAGGTGGCTGGTTTTAATGATGAGAATATTAAAAGGATGCTGAAATTGCCATTATTTGAAACACTACCTATGATTCCCGGTGAGGAAAATGTAGCTCATATAAAAAATCTTTGTCAACAAAGCTGTGAGATTCATTTTCCCTGTTGCATTGATAGAGGGTGTATGTTGGGGCCAGCAATGGTTGAGGAGATTGAAGGCTCTTGTATATAGTTGCAGCACTAAACACTTACTTATGGTAAGCGGGTTTGTGTCAGAATTATTACTGATCACTGCCCCTTTTCCATTAAAGGGCGGGGAGAGAACATAAATCCTTTTAACCTTCTATTAAAAACACAGGGGAAGGAGAAGGGGAAGGAAAACTCTTAAAGCATTTACAACTGAAAGAACTAAATAAGACTTTCATTGTGGCTGCTTCCCATACTCCCTTTCTCTGTACAGCATTTTCTTTAGTGGAAAATCTCCTCACCTTTGTCTAAACTAGAGATTTTGGCCATATCAGACAAGTGACTTGTTTGCCAGCTATAGCAGGGGTGTAAATGGTCATCTAGACACTCTAGAAATGTTTGTTCCTGGCTGGACTATCCTTGGGCTCTGGTGCTGAAGAAGGATTGAATGACCTTGTTGGGGACATGAGGTAGATACAGTAAGATGGTTGCTTTGGGGGTGTTGAATTCCAGTCCTGTTTCTTTTAAAGACAAGACAAAACAAAGCAGACACACACAGGAGAAGAAATATAAGAAGGCCCAGCTTCTGTCCCTATTATTTGCCATTTAGCAGCTGCAAATTCCAAGAGTTTTATTAGTAGAGCAGTGCAAAGAACTGACTTTTAATTTTGCTGGCAGTTCCAAAAAATTTGGCGGGGGGGAATGTTTTAGGTAACCCTGAATGAAAAAAAATTCAAAATTTTGGCCTATAAAAAAACTTTTTCAGTGACATGAAGTGTTTGACATGAAATGTAACATTTCATTTTGTTTTGGAGCTTTTAAAAAATGTTTTTATATATTTTAAATAAAATTGAAGAAAATTTAAAAAAAAAGTCATTTTGAATTGAGAAATCAAATGTTTCCATTCAACAATGTCAAAACAAAACAATTTCCTTTTTTCTGCATGTTTGTTGGTTTGTTTTTCACCAAAATAATTCTGCAAAATTAACATGAATTCGCAAAATGTTTTAGTCAGCCTAAATCTGCATTTTTTACTGGAAAAAGAGGTTCAGACAAAAGGTTTCACGCAGCTCTACTTATTAACCTGAGATTTAGCTGTTACTGGCTGGGGTGAAAGCATGGCTCTCAGGTTGTCTCTTTCAGTACAGCAGAGTTGCAAAGGTGGAGTTTTTCTGGCTGCCTAAGCTAGACTCTCATGAGACGGAAGGCAAAACAAGAAAAAGAGGAAGCGTAATGTGGAGTGCTCCTGTGTGGGAAGGAAAAATGATGTGCTAGAGCATGGGTGATATTAGGAACTTCAGGTTCTCATCATCCCAGGCATTGCCCAGGATTCAGCTGAACCCAATGGAGATTGTCCCAGTTTTGGGGTTAACTGCACCTGTTCCCCCTTCCTGGCCTCCAGCCATCATCCCACTATGAGCAGGATGATTTAGTTGGGGTTGGTCCTGCTTTGAGCAGGGGGTTGGACTAGATGACCTCCTGAGGTCCTTCCAATCCTGATATTCTATGATTCTATAACCCCTGTCCCTCTCCCTCCAGACCACAATTTTAGGGCTGCAGTCCCCCGGCAATTCCCTGTGACTACCCTAGCAGGTCTGACTTTAGGTTAGCACCTGCAGTTCTGCTCTCCCCCAGGGATAATGACAGGGTTACCAGTGACTAGCCAGCTTTCACAGAACACAGTATCTTGATTTAGTACAAGTGTATGTCAAAGAAAACCTATCCTAAAACAATAGACAGCACAGATATTAACCTTAGCCAGTGTCACCCATCATCCACAGGGAGTCCTGGTAGGTCCATACACTGGTCCAGAGTGAGTCTGACCTAAGTCAGATCAGGCTGAATCGTTATACTATTTGGGGCCTTTGTCGTCAGGCCTCCAGGACCAGGTAAAACCAATCAGTGCTACTTCTCCCCAGGACCAAAGCTTCAAAGGTGCTGGGTGTCTGAGTAACTGGCATTGGGACTTGCATTCATTACCCTCCCCACCCCGCAGTGAGTCCAGATTCTGCTGAAAACTCACTCAGCGAGCCAGAAACACACAGCTGCATATACCGATTATTGATACAGCAGTCTGTGAACATCCCCTGTGCCCACAGTGGCTATCACATCTCAGTAGAACAGTCTTTGAAGTTTCCATGCTTGCAAGGTCTCACGTTTGTCACAGTGATCTTGTCTGGTTGCTTCCTCTTGTCTGGTCAGGACGTCTTTCAAGATGTGATGGCTAAATGAGTGGGCTGATTTTCGGAGATGCCAAGCTCCCATAATTACTTCTGAAATCAATGGGGACTGTAGGTTCTCAGCACCTCTGAGAATAAAGCCACTTACTTTGATACCTAAGTAAAGATTTAGGTGCCTAATTTTAGACACTAAGAGTAACATTTTCAAAAGTATCTAAGTGATTTCAGTGTCTAAGTCCCATTGAAAGTCTAGAACAATATTTTTGGAATAAGAAATTACAATATGAATATTAGTACTAGAAGTTCTCATATTAATTATGATATTAAAATGAATATAGAATCCTAGAATATCAGGGTTGGAAGGGACCTCAAGAGGTCATCTAGTCCTACCTCCTGCTCAAAGCAGGACCAATTCCCAGCTAAATCATCCCAGCCAGGGCTTTGTCAAGCCGGGCCTTAAAAACCTCCAAGAAAGGAGACTCCACCACCTCCCTAGGTAACGCATTCCAGTGCTTCACCACCCTTCTAGTGAAATAGTGTTTCCTAATATCCAACCTGGACCTCCCCCACTGCAACTTGAGACCATTGCTCCTTGTTCTGTCATCTGCCACCACTGAGAACAGCCGAGCTCCATCCTCTTTGGAACCCCCCTTCAGGTAGTTGAAGGCTGCTATCAAATCCCCCCTCATTCTTCTCTTCTGCAGACTAAACAATCCCAGTTCCCTCAGCCTTTCCTCATAAGTCATGTGCTCCAGATCCCTAATCATTTTTGTTGCCCTCCATTGGACTCTTTCCAATTTTTCCACATCCTTCTTGTAATGTGGGGCCCAAAACTGGACACAGTATTCCAGATGAGGCCTCACCAATGTCGAATAAAGGGGAACGATCACGTTCCTCGATCTGCTGGCAATGCCCCTACTTATACATCCCAAAATGCCATTAGCCTTCTTGGCAACAAGAGCACACTGTTGACTCATATCCAGCTTCTCGTCCACTGTGACCCCTAGGTCCTTTTCTGCAGAACTGCTACCTAGCCATTTGGTCCCTAGTCTGTAGCAGTGCGTGGGATTCTTCCGTCCTAAGTGCAGGACTCTGCTCTTGTCCTTGTTGAACCTCATCAGGTTTTTTTTGGCCCAATCCTCTAATTTGTCTAGGTCCCGCTGTATCCGATCCCTACCCTCTAATGTATCTACCACGCCTCCTAGTTTAGTGTCATCTGCAAACTTGCTGAGAGTGCAGTCCACACCATCCTCCAGATCATTAATAAAGATATTAAACAAAACCGGCCCCAGGACCGACCCTTGGGGCACTCCGCTTGAAACCGGCTGCCAGCTAGACATGGAGTCATTGATCACTTCCCGTTGAGCCCGACGATCTAGCCAGCTTTCTATCCACCTTACAGTCCATTCATCCAGCCCATACTTCTTTAACTTGGCGGCAAGAATATTGTGGGAGTCCGTATCAAAAGCTTTGCTAAAGTCAAGGAATAACACATCCACTGCTTTCCCCTCATCCACAGAGCCAGTTATCTCATCATAGAAGGCAATTAGGTTAGTCAGGCACGACTTCCCCTTCGTGAATCCCTGCTGACTGTTCCTGATCACTTTCCTCTCCTCTAAATGTTTCATAATTGATTCCTTGAGGACCTGCTCCATGATTTTTCCAGGGACGGAGGTGAGGCTGACTGGCCTGTAGTTCCCCGGATCCTCCTCCTTCCCTTTTTTAAAGATGGGCACTACATTAGCCTTTTTCCAGTCATCCGGGACCTCCCCCGATCGCCATGAGTTTTCAAAAATAATGGCTAATGGCTCTGCAATCTCACCCGCCTACTCCTTTAGCACCCTCGGATGCAGCGCATCCGGCCCCATGGACTTGTGCACGTCCAGTTTTTCTAAATAGTCCTGAACCACTTCTTTCTCCACAGAGGGCTGGTCACCTTCTCCCCATATTGTGCTGCCCAGTGCAGCAGTCTGGGAGCTGACCTAGTTCGTGAAGACAGAGGCAAAAAAATCATTGAGTACATTAGCTTTTTCCACATCCTCGGTCACTAGGTTGCCTCCCTCATTCAGTAAGGGGCCCACACTTTCCTTGACTTTCTTCTTGTTGCTAACATACCTGTAGAAACCCTTTTTGTTACTCTTAACATCTCTTGCTAACTGCAACTCCAAGAGTGATTTGGCCTTCCTGATTTCACTCCTGCATGCCTGAGCAATATTTTTATACTCCTCCCTGGTCACTTGTCCAATCTTCCACTTCTTGTAAGCTTCTTTTTTGCGTTTAAGATCAGCAAGGATTTCACTGTTTAGCCAAGCTGGTCGCCTGCCATATTTACTATTCTTTCTACACATCGGGATGGTTTGTTCCTGCGACCGCAATAAGGATTCTTTAAAATACAGCCAGCTCTCCTGGACCCCTTTGCCCTTCATGTTATTCTCCCAGGGGATCCTGCCCATCTGTTCCCTGAGGGAGTCAAAGTCTGCTTTTCTGAAGTCCAGGGTCCGTATTGTGCTGATCTCCTTTCTTCCTTGTGTCAGGATCCTGAACTCGACCATCTCATGGTCACTGCCTCCCAGGTTCCCATCCACTTTTGCTTCCCCTACTAATTCTTCCCTGTTTGTGAGCAGCAGGTCAAGAAAAGCTCTGCCCCTAGTTGGTTCCTCCAGCACTTGCACCAGGAAATTGTCCCCTACACTTTCCAAAAATTTCCTGGATTGTCTGTGCACCGCTGTATTGCTCTCCCAGCAGATATCAGGGTGATTAAAGTCTCCCATGAGAACCAGGGCCTGCGATCTAGCAACTTCTGCTAGTTGCCAGAAGAAAGCCTCGTCCACCTCATCCCCCTGGTCTGGTGGTCTATAGCAGACTCCAACCATGACATCACCCTTGTTACTCACACTTCTCAACTTTATCCAGAGACTCTCAGGTTTTTCTGCAGTTTCATACAGGAGCTCTGAGCAGTCATACTCCTCTCTTACATACAACGCAACTCCCCCACCTTTTCTGCCCTGCCTGTCCTTCCTGAACAGTTTATATCCATCCATGACAGTACTCCAGTCATGTGAGTTATCCCACCAAGTCTCTGTTATTCCAATCGCATCATAGTTCCCTGACTGTGCCAGGACTTCCAGTTCTCCCTGCTTGTTTCCCAGGCTTCTTGCATTTGTGTATAGGCACTTAAGATAACTCATCGATCGTCCCTCTTTCTCAGCATGAGACAGGAGTCCTCCCCTCTTGCGCTCTCCTACTCGTGCTTCCTCCCAGGATCCCATTTCCCCACTTACCTCAGGGCTTTGGTCTCCTTCCCCCGGTGAACCTAGTTTAAAGCCCTCCTCACTAGGTTAGCCAGCCTGCTGGCGAAGAGGCTCTTCCCTCTCGTCGTTAGGTGGAGCCCGTCTCTGCCTAGCACTCCTCGTTCTTGGAACACCATCCCATGGTCAAAGAATCCAAAGCCTTCTCTCCAACACCACCTGCGTAGCCATTCGTTGAGTTCCATGATTCGACGGTCTCTACCCAGGCCTTTTCCTTGCACAGGGAGGATGGACGAGAACGCCACTTGCGCCTCAAACTCCTTTATCCTTCTTCCCAGAGCCACGTAGTCTGCAGTGATCCGCTCAAGGTCATTCTTGGCAGTATCATTGGTGCCCACGTGGAGAAGCAGGAAGGGGTAGCGATCCGAAGGTTTGATGAGTCTCGGCAGTCTCTCCGTCACATCGTGTATCCTAGCTCCTGGCAAGCAGCAGACCTCTCGGTTTTCCCGGTCGGGGCGGCAGATAGATGACTCAGTCCCCCTGAGGAGGGAGTCCCCGACCACCACCACCCTCCTCCTCCTCTTGGGAGTTGTGGTCGTGGAACCCCCATCCCTAGGACAGTGCATCTTTTGCCTTCCAATCGGTGGAGTCTCCTTCTGCTCCCTTCCCTCAGATGGGTCATCTAGTCCACTATCCGCATTAGTACCTGTAGAGAGAACATGGAAACGATTGCTCACCTGTATCTCCATTGCTGGTGCATGGACGCTCCTCTTTCTTCTTCTGGAGGTCACATGCTGCCAAACCTCTTCACAATCCTTCTGTCCCTGCTGCGCCTGTTCTGAATCTTCAGAACATTGTGGCCGTAGAAGCATCTCCTGACGTCTGTCCAGGAAATCTTCATTTTCCCTTATGCAACGCAGAGTCGATACTCGTTTCTCCAGGCCTCGAACCTTCTCTTCCAATATGGAGACCAGCTTGCCCTTCGTACAGACAAAGTCGCTTCTGTCCTGTGGAAGAAAGACAAACATGGCACAACCGGTGCAGGTGACAACAGCTGATCGCTCACCTTCCATATCACCGTCCTCTTAAGAGCTTCCTCAACTGTTGCAGGAACTACTCAGAGAAACCCATAGATGAAAGCCTCAGTGGGCTCTGCCCAGGCAAACTCCCGCTTTTAGCCTCTGCTGTTCGCCGCTCAGCTGGTTCGCTGCTGACTGGCCTTATATACCAGTCAGGCCCCCTCAAGGCCCACCTGGAACAAAGCACTCCCAATTCACACTTTTCAAACAACCAAGCAAGCAATCAAGCACACGGTCAAACTGACCAACTGTCCCAGCAGCAGACACTCAGATACTCACCAACACAGCCCCCCTAATGCAGCACTTAGCGTACCTCCTCTCGGACAGCTCCCAGGCAAACTTCCTCTGTTAGCCTCTGCTGTTCGCCGCTCAGCTGGTTTGCTGCTGACAGCCCTTATATACCAGTTAGGCCCCATTATATAATAAATATATAATATATATAATAAAAAAATAATAAAATATTGTGCTTAGCTGTCGGTTAATTTTAGATAGCAATTGGATTTTTAAATTAAATTGGTAGAAGAAGAACCATCCTTTGAATTTGCACTGGCCTTTCTGTCTCTGTCATATATTCCTAGAGCAGCTTCTCTCGATGGAGTGACACTTCTGGGCCTAGCCAGTGAGCACAGTCATGGGATCAAATAGCTCTTAAGTCTTGGCATGACCAGCAATGGTCCTAAAACTTTAGGATGCAGAAAGTCACCTTCCTGGAGCTGTGAGCCAAACATTGTCTTGACCTGCAGTGCTAGAACACCAATTAGCATGGAGACATGCGTGGCAATTGCAGTGTGGAGCTTATCTCTTCAGATTGCTGCCACTTGGTGGTGAACCAGTTTGGTGTGGGGAAATCCACAGTGAGGGAAGTTGATGGAGGTGTGCAAAGCTCTTCCCTCCATATATGCTGTTGCATAAGGTGATCAGGCTAGGTAATATTCAAACCAAGTAGCTCAGGTTTTCCAGCTGCGGTGAGGCTAGCGTTGTGATCACTTTGCCCATTCTTTGCCTATCTCATCAAGCATTTGTCCATGAACAAGATGGGGTAATTCTCCATGGTTTTGCAGCCCTCATTGGATCACTGGAGCAAATTCACGGACATTAATGTTGGATGGCTGGGAAAAGCACTGTGTTTTCATAATTATCGTGTGGTAATTGAATTGTGTGGTTTCTATACTTGTGATAAAATATATCAGTCTGTGAGCTATTCATAGATGTTAAGGTCCCAACAGAACATTACATCATCTATTCTGACCTCCCTTCTATCAATCCCATACCATTAAATTTCACCAAGTTAGCTCTGTATGGAACCCAATAATTTGTGTTTGACTAAAGCGTCTTTCAGAAAGGAATCTAGGCTTGATTTGACGACATCAAGAGATTGAAAAACCACCACTTCCTTTAGTAGTTTGTTCCAATGGTTAATCACCCTCACTGTTAAAAATGTGAGCTATTATTTCTAATCTGAATTGTTCTGGCTTTTACTTCTAGTCATTGGTCGTTGTTAGGACTTTCTCTGCTAGATTAAAGAGCTCTTTAATACGCAGTATTTTCTCCCCACAAATGTTCTTGTGCAGTGTATTCACACTGTATTCACATCACCTCTCAATCTTCTTTTCGATAAGCGCAACAGATTCAGCTCTTTAAATGTGTCCTTTTCAGTCATTTTCTCCTGCCCTTGAATTATAGTTCCAGCTCTTTTCTGTGCCCTCTCCAATTTTTCATAATCCTTTTTAAAATGTGGACCCCAGAATTGGATGCAGTATTTCAATATCAGTCTCTCCAATGCTGGATACAGAGGTAAAAATCACTACCCCCGTTTTACACCCCAGGGTCACATTAGCTCTTTTTGAAACAGCATTACAGTGGGAGATCATGTTAAGTTATTTGGCCACTGTCACCAGCTGAATCCTTTTCAGAGTCACTGCAGTACCTGTTTGCTTGCCCTTTGAACAATCATATAACTATAGCTGATTAATAAATCCTTCCATTCTTATAACAACCAAAGCAAATACTTGTGTTTTTATTGCTAGAAAAAAACGTCTTCAACATTGAGTAAAGTTTTCAAAAGTGCCTAAGAGCCAGATTTTCAAATATATTTAGGTGCCTAAACATGCAGCTCGGTGCATAGCAAGATTTTCAAAAGAACCTGGGCACCTAATTCCCATTATCAGAGCTGTATATGAGAAGATGAGAATCAGGTCCAAGAGTCTTCAAACTTGAAACTGTTCACTGCCAGCCTATCAGACCTGAAGAACTGAGTCTGTTAGCACTAATGCTGCCTTTTTAACAACACTGTGTGTTTATTATTCTTTAAGGGGATTTTGATCTCCGCCCTGTAGTCAGCACTTGGTATGGATTTACATTAGTATAACTCTCCAGTATTCTTCTGCTCTCATTCCAGGAATAGGTGAAAGCAGCACAAGGGAGGATATTTCAGTTCAGTTAAATGCATTAAATTAAAAAAGAAAACAACTTATGGACAGTTTAATATCAAGATCTACTGCTATGCGATGAGACAGCTTCAGAAAGTGAAGCTGGATACAGAAGTTAAAACTGTCAACTGAAAACAGACTCTCCTTAAGTAATGGACTATTAGAGAACTGAGAGCCCCTCAGAGTCTCTGAAACTGCTCAAAACAGTTTTTCAGGGTTCAGCAGGTAACTGAAACCTGAACCTTAACTATAGCATGGATATCACACTTGTATACTTAAATACTTAATATATTTTAGAGAAGACTTACAAAAATACCGAAAACCCTAATATTTAATACTAATTGGGCCAGAAAGCAAGTGCAAATGGCTCTGTAGGCCAGGGACTAGGATGCTCACCAGGGAGGGCTGCACATCTGGGTCTCAGACTCTGTGCATATGGCTATTTAATTATTTATACAAGGATAGCTTCGACAGGAGAGATTGCAAAGCACCCCCTTAGAAGAGCCAGCAGCCCTGCAGTTAGGTCACTTGCCTAGGAAAGGGGAGAGGAGGGATTCAAAGCTGGGCTGCCTGCAGTTCTTCTGAGTGACTTATTAACTGGGCTATCAGTGATCAGAGGGGCACCGCCTCCTCCTCAGTGATTAGAATGATTGGAAAAAGGCAACTATAGTGCCCATCTTTAAAAAAGGGAAGAAGGAGAACCCGGGGAACTACAGGTGGTCAGTCTCACCTCACTACCTGGAAAAATCATGGAGTAGGTCCTGAAGGAATCAATTTTGAAGCACTTGGAGGAGAGGAAGGTTATCAGGAACAGTCAACATAGATTCACCAAAGGCAAGTCAACCTGATTGCCTTCTATGATAAGATAAATGGCTCTGTGGATATGGGGAAATCAGTGGACGTGATATAGCTTGACTTTAGCAAAGCTTTTGATACAGTCTCCCACAGTAGTCTTGCCAGCAAGTTAAAAAAGTATGGATTGGATATATGGACAATAAGGTGGATAGAAAGCTGGCTGGATTGTCGGGCTTAACAGGTAGTGTCTATTTGGCAGCCGGTAGCAAATGTGGAGTGCCCCAGGGGTTGGTCCTGGGGCAGGTTTTGTTTAGTATCCTCATTAATGATATGGATGATGGTCTGGATTGCACACTCAGCAAGTTCATGGATGACACTAAGCTGGGGGGTAGATACTCTGGAGGGTAGGGATAGGATACAGAAGGACCTAGAGATATTGGAGGATTGGACCAAAAGAAATCTGATGAGGTTCAACAATGACAAGTGCAGAGTCCTGCACTTAGGACGGAAGAATACCAAGCACTGCTACAGACTAGGGACCGAATGGCTAGACAGCAGTTCAGCAGAAAAGGACCTAGGGGTTACAGTGGACGAGAAACTGGAATTGAGTCCACAATGTGCCCTTGTTGCCAAGAAGGCTAACAGCATTTTGGGCTGTATAACTAGGAGCATTGCCAGCAGATTGAGGGATGCGATCATTCCCCTCTATTCAGCATTGATGAGGCCTCATCTGGAATACTGTGTCCAGTTTTCAGCCCCACACCACAAGAAGGATGTGGACAAATTGGAAAGAGTCCTGGAGAGGGCAACAAAAAGAATCAGAGAGCTGGGGCACATGACTTACGAGGAGAGGCTAAGGGACCTGGGCTTGTTTAATCTGCAGAAGAGAAGAGTGAGGGGGATTTGATAGCAGCCTTCAACTATCTGAAGGGGGGGTTCCAAAGAGGATGGAACTAGGCTATTTTCAGGGGTGGTAGATGACAGAACAAGGAGCAATGGTCTCAAGTTGCAGTGGAGGAGGTTTAGGTTGGATATTAGGAAACACTGTTTCACTAGGAAGGTGGTGAAGCACTGGAATGGATTACCAAGGGAGGTGGTGGAATCTGCTTCCTTAGAGGTTTTTAAGTTCCGCCTTGACAAAGCCCTGGCTGGGATGATTTAGTTAGTGTTGGTCCTGCTTTGAGCAGGGAGTTGGACTAGATGACCTCCTGAGGTTTCTTCCAACCCTAATCTTCTATGATTCTATGATAACCATGCTCAGAAACTTATCAAATTCCATTTTCCAACTCATTCTGTTGCTTACCCCACAACTCCTGCGGGGACGCTGCTCCAGAATCTCCCTCCTCTGATCATAGAATCCTAGAATATCAGGGTTGGAAGGGACCTCAGAAGGTCATCTAGTCCAACCCCTTGCTCAAAGCAGGACCAATTCCCAACTAAATCATCCCAGCCAGGGCTTTGTCAAGCCTAACCTTAAAAACCTCTAATGAAGGAGATTCCACCACCTCCCTAGGTAACCCATTCCAGTGCTTCACCACCCTCCTAGTGAAATAGTGTTTCCTAATATCCAACCTAAACCTCCCCAACTGCAACTTGAGACCATTGCTCCTTGTTCTGTCATCTGCCACCACTGAGAACAGCCGAGCTCCATCCTCTTTGGAACCCCCCTTCAGGTAGTTGAAGGCTGCTATCAAATCCCCCCTCATTCTTCTCTTCTGCAGACTAAGCAATCCCAGTTCCCTCAGCCTTTCCTCATAAGTCATGTGCTCCAGCCCCCTAATCATTTTTGTTGCCCTCCGCTGGACTCTTTCCAATTTTTCCACATCCTTCTTGTAGTGTGGGGCCCAAAACTGGACACAGTACTCGAGATGAGGCCTCACCAATGTCGAATAGAGGGGAACGATCACGTTCCTCGATCTGCTGGCAATGCCCCTACTTATACAGCCCAAAATGCCGTTAGCCTTCTTGGCAACAAGGGCACACTGTTGACTCATATCCAGCTTTTTGTCCACTGTAACCCTTAGGTCCTTTTCTGCAGAACTGCTGCCTAGCCACTCAGTTCCTAGTCTGTAGCAGTGCATGGGATTCTTCCGTCCTAAGTGCAGGACTCTGCACTTGTCCTTGTTGAACCTCATCAGGTTTCTTTTGGCCCAATCCTCTAATTTGTCTAGGTCCCTCTGTATCCTATCCCTACCCTCCAGCTTATCTACCACTCCTCCCAGTTTAGTGTCATCTGCAAACTTGCTGAGAGTGCAGTCCATGCCATCCTCCAGACCATTAATGAAGATATTGAACAAAACCTGCCCCAGGACCGACATGGAGCCGTTGATCACTACCTGTTGAGCCCGACGATCTAGCCAGCTTTCTAGATGGGCACAAAGCTTCAGTTTCCAGCCTGAATTTCATTCAGGGCCAGTTATACTCCATTTATTCTTTTGACAAATTTGTTCATTAACTCCAGTTCCTCCTCTCCCTCTCTGGTGTTCTCTTCCCCAGTACATTTACACAGAGCTAGCACATCCCCTCTCAGCCCTTCCTTTGCTAGGTAAATCAAGCTCAGTTCTTTTAGTCTCCTCTCCTAAAGGTACGTCTTCACTACCCGCCGTATTGGTGGGTAGCAATTGATTTATCCGGGATCGATATATCGCGTCTCGTTAAGACGCGATATATCGATCCCCAAACGCGCTCACCGTCGACTCCGGAACTCCACCAGAGCGAGCGGCGATAGCGCAGTCGACGGGGGAGCCGCGGCCGTCGATCCCGCGCTGTCTGGACTCCAGGTAATTTGATCCAAGATACTTCGATCCAAGATATTCGCGTAGCTGAAGTTGCGTATCTTGGATCGATCCCCCCCACAATGTAGACCAGCCCTTAGACAGTCACTCCATGTCTCTGATCATCCTGGGAGCCCATCTCTGCACCTTTCCAGTTTGAATTAATTCCCCTCTGGCTGAGGTTGTGGAACAGCCCACAAACCCCAGGGCAGTAGAGCAGCCCCTCTGACAAAGTATGCAGTTCCTGGGTCTTGAGCCTTGAAGTTGAGGAAAAGCTATAATTTTTGCAGAAGTAGAGAAGGAGCCAGGGGAGGGATTTGAGTAGGGAGGGGATGACATGGTTGGAGCACAATTGAGGCAGCTGATTTTGTTGTCACAATGTTTGATCAGGCTCTTCATTGTTCTGGTGGGAGAGGCGATCTTGAGAAGCAACAAAAGAAGATGGTGCAAGGGGTGAGACTCAAGCAGAGTGCCCCTGGCCACAGGGGAAACAACCCATGTAACCTCCTTGCCTACCACATGGGCATGAGGAAGATGAAAGCAGGAAAACTTTCCAAGCCCCTGCAGCCAGAAGGATTCTCCAGCAGTAGCCTTTGCTTCTCCCTTGAACACACCCCTTTGGTCCCAGAAATTACCTTTGTCTTCATTTCAGATCACACAGAGGAAGAAAAAAAGGCAAATTATGAGCTTTCATTCTGCCATGTTCATGGCGATAGTCCAACTGTTGAACACAATGTGCTGGGCTTGTGAAAGAGAGGGACAGATTTACAATCAGTGGTTTAAAACACACCTGTCTTCAATATGCCGTGTGATCCGGTGGGATCCAGGGGAGGCAGGGAGAAGTCATTGGCTGTGGGGATGACGATAGAACTTGGAGGCAGAGAGGTGTGATGGGCTGGGGGAGTTGGGAGAGGGAAGCATAGGAAAGGGAGTCACAGTAGGAGTCTTTGTTGGGTGGGAGGGTCATGGGCGAGGGAAGCCCCGTCCCTTAGTGGGAGGTGTTTCAGGGGACTATGGAAGAAGGAAGAGGGAAAATGGAACTTAAAAATTTCAGCAAGAATTTCCTCTAAAAGAGAAAAAAAATTACTAATGTCTGTTAGCTGTTATGAAGTTGTAGTATAGTGGTCCGTTCCCTGCCCTCTCACTCTGTACGATTTTCAAATTTTTGCAAAGTCAAACACTAGTAATTGTCATATGTTTCTTTGTTTGTTGGTTTTCTGGTTTTGGAATGCACTTTTCTGCCATTGTTTCATTTTTCCCTTGAAATATTTTTTGTATGAAAATGCATATTTGGGTCAACCAAAACATTTCATGACTTCATGTTGTTTTTTATCATTGTTTCAGTGGAGAACAAAAAAAAGCCTTTTTGGGGGGAATATTAAAACATTCATTTTGAGATTTGCAAATTGAAAGATCAGTTTTGGCGCTAGATTCGCAGGGGAATTACACACCATACACCAAATAGGGATAATGGTGCCTCCTTATACCAACAGACCAGTGATTTTTTTTCAATCAACAATCTGTAAGTGAGGAGGCAATTGATCGACTGCCCCAGTTTGATATCACCATATCTCTTACTGACTGAAACTGCGAAAGCAATTGACCTGCTGTCAAATGGTAAAGAACCTGGAGCAGAAGTGATACCAGCAGAAGTCTACAAGGTCAGAGGCTTGCACATGGCTCTGAAACTGACTGAATTTTTCCAGTCAATGTGGGCTCTAAAACTATACCCCAGGAACAAAAGGCTGCATCTATCGTCCACTTGTACAAGTGGAAAGATAACAGACAGACCTGCAACAACTGTTAGGGCATCTCCTTATCAAGAGCCAGCAAAATTCTTGCCAGAATTGCCTTGAACAAGGGCTCCTGCCTGCGTGTCAGTGTGGCTTCAGAAAAAGGTGCGGAACCACAGATATGGTGTCTGCTGCGTCTCAACTTCAGGAGAAATGTCAGGAACAGAACTCCAACCTGTATATGACTTTCTGTAGAGGGGCGGACTCACCCCTGCGGCGCCTCCTGCTGGTCTCTTCTGGGAATTAGCTCGATTTCCAGCCCAGAGCACCCTCTGCAGGCCGGTGATCCGCCTGTCCTTTGGCCCCCGTGTCCTTCCCGGACACTGGTGCCCTTTTATCTGGGGTGCTGCCCCCTGGCAGTACACCCCTCAGTACTAGGGTCTCCCCTCCCCGGGGAACGCCCACCCACTATCCTTACCTTGCCTCCGAATAAGGCCACTGCCAGTCACCAACTAGCCCCCGCTCCCTGGGGCAGACTGCAGTATAGGCCACTCATCTCAGGCAAGGTTAGGTTTGGACCTGCTGCCTGGGCCTACCCCTGGGCTGCCCTCTGCAACCCCCAGTACTCCTTGGCCTCCTACTAGGCCGCAGCCTGGGGCTTTCCAGGCTGGAGCTCCCCAGCTCCTCAGCCTGTCCCCAGCCCTGCTCCACTCAGGTACTCTGTCTCTAGCTCACTGCAGCCAGGCCCTTCTCCCTCTGAAGGCAGAGAGAGATTGCTTGGCCTCTGGCTCATAGCCTTTTTATATAGGGCCAGATGAGGCCTGATTGGGGTGTGGCCCAGCTGCAGCTGCTTCCCAATCAGCCCAGCTTAGCACCTCCCAGCCACAACCCTTCCCCTTGGGCTGTTTTAAGCCCTTCAGGGCAGGAGCGAGGTAACCACCCCGCTACACTTTCATTGACCTGACAAAGCATTGGATGCAGTCAGTCGGGAGGGCCTTTAGAAAATCATGGCAAAATTCAGTTTCCCAGAGAAATTCATTGCAGTGGTTCATCAATTTCATGATGGCTCGTGCTGTGGAAGATGGTGAGTCATCTGAACCATTCCCAGTCACCAAGGGAGTCAAGCAGGGCTGTGTGCTGGCACCAGCGCTCTTCAGTATGATGTTTTCTGGCATATTACAGATGCGTTTGGTGACTGTGACGTCTGGATTGGCATCAGATACCGGACTGATGGGAAACTCTTCAATCTGAGGAAACTACAGGCAAAGCCAAAGGTACAGGAAGTGGCTGTTCATGATCTGTTTGCTGATGACTGTTCCCTGAATGCCAGATTTGAGTCTGACGTGTAGCAAAGTGTGGACTAGTTCTCTTCAGCCTGTGACACTTTTGGTCTCACAATCAACATCAAGAAGAGAAAAGTGATGTCCAGCCTGCTGCACCAGGAAAGCCTGATATAGGGCCTGCTATTACAGTGAATGGCCAAGCCCTCCGGGCAGTGGACAAGTTCAGCTATCTGGGCAGTGCACTGTTGTGTGAAGTTCACATGGATAATTAAACCAACACCAGAATTGACAAAGCAAGTGTAGCCTTTGGGAGCACAGAGACATTAGCCAACAAACAAAACTGAACATCTACAAAGTCATCATGTTGCCAACTCTGAGGTATCCATGCAAAACCTGGACAGTGTACCTGAATTACTTTCACATGGGCTGTCTGAGGAAACTGATGAGGATAAGATGGTAAGACAACGTTCCAGATATTGAGGTTCTCAGATGGGTAGGCACTCCAAGCATGAAATCACAGGGGAGATGGGCAGGCCATGTCACCAGACTGTCAGATGAGTCATTGTCAGAGAAGATCTTTTATGGTGAGTTAAAGGAGAGAAAGTGCTCTCAGGGAGGCCAGAATAAAAGTTTCAAAGATTCCCTCAAATTATCCTTGAGGTGTTTCAACATTGACCCAGAGTTTTGGGAAGATCTCGCTCATGCTCGTTCTACCTGGTGAAGTCTCATGCATTCTGGAGCTACCGTCTATGAGCAGAGGAGAACTGCTGAGGCGGAGCAGAAGTGCCAGCAAGGTAACTCTCGTAAGAGCAGCATGTCCATTGTTAATCTAGTTACTCACAGTGGCATTTCTTGTTCAGTTTGCCATAGACAGTTCAAAGCTCTAATTGACCTGATCAGCCACTCACGTGTTCCCAGAAACCAAACCAACCAGTGATGTCATAGTCATCTCCAAACTCGAAGGACAAACAACAGGAAGCCACCCCGGGGCAGAGCGCGGCACAGGCAGCGGCACTGCGATCAATTCTGCTGCCACCGGCACCGATACAAGACTTGCTACCGCCTAACAAGCTGAATCCAGCACCGGTCAGTGCTCCAACAGTTGACTGCAACCCCAAGGTGGGACCAGCGCAACTCCTGTGTCCTGCTCACATAGCAGTTTCTTCGGCACCACAGTCGCCACTGCTCGACACCGAACACACCCCGAGCTACATAGCATGGTACCATCCTTTATCTCCTGCACCATGCATAGTGGTGAGGAAGGATATGTTCAGGACAACGCTCATCCCCATCAGAGATGAGACCTACATGGAATGGAAAGCCTAAGCCTCATTCCTCCGAGCATTCACTGCCCTGGTATGCACAGCAGTAGCCTTACCCATTACCACCTTACCCCATGCAATGGCCACAATGGGGTCTTTGGCCCACATACCAGATCCCCTATCCTTCCCCAGCAACAGGAGGTTCCAGAGTACATCCATCATTACCACACAGAGAAACCTCTTATCCTCCTGAGACAGAGATAGAAGAGAAGAAATACTATCTCAGGCAGACCCGGATGATTCACCACCTGCCCCTTACTCATCTTCTGCACCAGACAAAGCGGTGACGCCGTCTATCCCTACGACACCAGATGACCTGAAACAGTTCCAAGAACTCTTCAAAAGAGTAGCAAATAGCCAAGAAATTTCCTTACATGAGGTGCAGAAGAAACAACATAGGTTGTTAAAAAACTTACAACCAGCATCATTGACCAAGATTGCCCTCCCCATTGAAGAGGCTATAATAGAGCCTGCGGAGGTAATATGGCAAACAGTGGCATCGGTATCCCCGACTAACAAAAGATCTGACAGAAAATACTTCGTTCCAGCCAAAGACATGGAATTTTTGTTTTCACACCATCAAGCCTGCTTTCTAGTAGTAGAGGCTGCTAATCAGTGTAGCAAACAGCCTCATTTACGCTCCTCACTGCCAGATAAAGAACACAAGAGATTGAACCTCTTTGGGCGGAAAGTTTACTCGTCAGCCACTCTTCTGCTTAGAGTTGCTAACTATTCTGCTCTACTAGCAAATTACGACTACTCTAACTATGGTAAAATACAAGAGCTCGTGGAAGACCTCCCCAAGCATAAACGTCCTCAACTCAACGCCATTATCAACGAGGGTCAGTTAATATCAATGGATCAATGGATGTAGCGGACATAGCTGCCTAAAGAACCACAACAGCTGTGGTTATGAGAAGAACATCATGGTTGCAGACTTTGGGAATTCCAAAAGAACTACAGCTAAAAGTGGAGGACCTCCCCTTCGATAGGGATAAACTATTCTCGTCTCCATACCATGAAGGCCTTCTGAACAATGCTGCATACACTAGGCAAACACCCACCGCCTGACAAACGCCCTCACTTTACACCAAACCAGGTCACGAGACACCTCATTTAACCGTCAACAACCACGATACTTCACTCAGAACAGACCCAAACAACGGGCTCAGAGATGACGAGCTACACAGAACCAGACCTCGTCCACCCGTCCATTTACATCTAAGCCACAATTTTGAGGTCTTGGTCGAGGGTATGCACCACCTCCCATATCTCTAGTGCCAACAGATACCCCATTCCACAGTTTTGGTCACCGCCTACGCCCATTTTACCATGCCTCAGCTGCGATAACCACAGATCAATGGGTTTTGGAGATCATACAATCCGGCTACACCAGTCCTTTCACAGCCATTCCCCCTACCCTCCCTCGTATCCCATCCTTCTTCAGGGACCCCTATCACGATCACCTTCTACAACAGGAAGTAGACTACCTCCTACTGCTGGGTGCTGTAGAACCAGCACCACATCAATACCAAGGGAGGGGTTCTTATTCCAAATATTTCCTGACAGAGAAGAAAGGAGGGGATGGAGACCAATCTTAGATCTCCGAAAACTCAACAGGTTCGTATGCAACCACAGGTACAAAAATGATCACTCTGGCCACAATAATCCCAGCGCTAGATGGTTTGCAGCCCTTAACCTCCAAGATGCATACTTCCATATTACAATACATCCTGCCCACAGATGGTTCCTGAGGTTCACAGGCGGACCCAATCACTACCAATACAGGGTCTTTCCCTTCGGACTGTCCACTGTTCGCTGCGTAGTCTCAAAAACGCTCGTGGTAGTAGCAGCACATTTATGACACAATGGAGTCATAATCTTTCCCTATTTGGATGATTGCCTTCTCAGAGGTGCAAACCGAGAAGAAACGGCAGGCATGCTGAAGACCACAATAGACCCGGTTCACCAACTAGATCTACAGATGAACGAAAAGAAATCCACCCTGGAACCAACCCAGCAATTGGAGTTTATTGTAGCCGACCTAGACTCCATACAAGCCAAGGCAATATTGCCAAACCACAGTTTCACTGCATTGACCAATCTTATTTACACGGTGATCATCAGACCACAAACTTCAGTGAGGACATGCCTTCAGATTCTGGGACATATGTCAGCTACAACTTTCGAAGTAAAGTATGCCAGACTCCATATACGCTGTCTGCAGCACTGGTTGAACATGGTCTATGCACCCAGCAAACACTATCTCAACAGATGTGTGACACTACCACCAAATATTATCCTCACCCTACAATGGTGGACACAGCCAGGGAATGTATGCTCCGGGATTCCCTTTCAACAAGACACCCCCCGCATCAGTGACTATTACAACAGATGCCTCCCGTGACAGTGCCCCCTATAAGGCTTTATGGAATATGCTTATGAATGTATATATGACATAACTAGAATATGTTTTATGCTACATATGTCATGTAACATATCTCTGTAAAGGTTATGATCGACACAATCTATTAATCCTATTTGTATGCATGTATCATTTTTGTACTTGAAGTTAGGAATATTGGCGGTATACTTGCTTGATTTCTATTGAGAAGGGAATGTGCAAATTAAATGCCCAATCAAGAACCACTTAAGCCAACAACGAACTCGAAGATGCCAATCCACATTGAAGCTTTCCCAGGAATGTGGCTTGTCTGGTAAGAAATTCAGTCATGAATGCACATGTGACTTGCCCATGTGACTCCAAAACTCCATCTTGGAGCTGGATTTTGCATAGGAGAGAGGAAGGGGGTCTCCCCCCACAAGGGAAAGTCTAGTTAAGCCTTTGGGAGACCCCTCAATTTTGTCTTCAGCTGGCTAAAGAGAGAGCCTCTCTACTCCCAAGGATACCTGAAAGAAATTGGAACAAAGGACAGTAACTACAGGGGGTGAGAATGATTGTTGGACCCAGACTAGAAGGAGACTAGTCCGTAAAAGGAAGCTTATTGAAACTGGTGAGGTTTCATCTGTATTCAGATTTCTTAGACATAGACTTGCGTGTTCTATTTTATTTTGCTTGGAAATTGACTTTGTTCTCTCTGTTACTACTTGGAACCACTTAAATCCTACTTTCTGTATTTAATAAAATCACTTTGTACTTATTAATTAACTCAGAGTATGTATTAATACCTGGGGGGCAAACAGCTGTGCATATCTCTCTATCAGTGTTATAGAGGCGAACAATTTATGAGTTTACCCTGTATACGTTTTATACAGGGTAAAATGGATTTATTTGGGGTTTGGACCGCATTGGCACTTTGGCATCTGAGTGGTAAAGACAGGAGCACTTCTGTAAGTTTCTTTCAGTTAAGTCTGCAGCTCTGGGGCAAGTAATTCAGACCCTGGGTCTGTGTTGGAGCAGACTGGCATGTCTGGCTCAACAAGACAGGGTGCTGGAGTCCTAAGCTGTCAGGGCAGGAAAGTCTTGGCACATCGGTTGGCAAGTCCTAAGGGAGTTTTCTATGATCCAATCCGTCACACCTACCTGATGGGTTGGGGTACCCACTTGGGTCATCACAATGTACAAGGCAAGTTGTCTGCGATGGAAAATCACCTACATTTCAATCTCCTGGAACTCTGGACGGTACACAATGGATGCCGACACTTCCTTCCACTCACACATGAACCCTCAATCTCTATTCTCACCGACAATGTGGAGTGCATGTTTTATATCAATCGCCAAGGAGGAGCCAGGTCTCACTCGCTATGTGTAAAAGCCATGAATTTATGGAGCTTCTGCATCCGCAACAATATAAACATCACAGCATCATACCTACCAAGGTGCCAAAACACTACAGCCGACAACCTCAGCAGGCGCTTCTCACAGGAACACGAGTGGGAAATCCACAACAGGGTTCTCAACACACTATTCCGAAAATGGGGTCACCCAGTAATCGACCTTTTCGCCTCAGCAACAAATCACAAATGTCCACTATTTTGCTCCAGGGCATGGAATGCCTTCCTCATCCCATGGAATGTGTCACTCATGTATGTCTTCCCACCGTTACCACTGATCCCATGGGTCATCCGCAAGATACGACTCGACACCGCATACATCATTCTCATTGTCCCCACATGGCCCAGACAGACTTGGTTTCCGTACCTCTCACGTCTAGCAGTCTGTGCCCCACAACTGCTGCCTTTCCAGATGGACTTCCTGTCCCAGAACAAGGGCCTGACGCTCCATCCAGACCCAGCGAAACTCCATCTCAAAGCGTGGCTCCTCTTTGGTTCCAACATGGGGAATTGAACTGTTCGGAGAAAGTAAAATAGGTAAAAAAAAGTTGCCTCACCACTAACAATACTTACTGCCACAAGTGAAGAAGATTCTCCCTTTGGTGTCACCAATGACAGCTGGATGCAACCAAGGCGCTTCTATCGATGATCCTAGGCTACCTACTAGAAATGAAGGAAACGGGGTTAGCCATAAGCTCTATTAAAGTACACCTCGCTGCCATTACGGCCCTCCATGAACAGAGAGAAGGGGCTTCAATATTCATTCACCCGATTACATGGTGCTTTCTAGCAGGTATACAGAACATGTACCCAGAAGTACACCAACCTGCACCACCATGGGCTCTCAATGTTGTGTTCAAATGTTTCACAAGACCACCCTTTGAGCCTCTAACAACCTACTCGCTCCTTCACGTGTCACTGAAGGTCGTATTACTAGTGGCAATCACGTCTGCCAGACGTGTCAGCAAAATAGGAGCATTGATGACTGAATGACTGTACACTGTATTTACCAAAGACAAAATCATGTCATGTCCTCACCCAAAATACTTGCCCAAAGTGGCTACAAATGTTCATATTACCCAAACCATACACTTACCTGCCTTCCAGCCCAAGCCACATAATGACTCCCGAGAAGCAACATTGCACATGCTGGATGTCAGACTGGCTGTAGCCTTCTACTTGGACAGAACTAAACCATTTCGCAAGTCACCAAGACTATTCGTCTCTACAGCAGAGTGCTCCAAGGGCTCTACAATATCGACGCAGAGACTGTCTAAAATGGGTCTCTACCTGTATTCAAACTTGCTACCACCTGCATCACAAAGAACCCACCGTGGGCATCAGATCCCACTCAACGCGAGCCACGGTGACATCGATTGCACTCTTGAACAATGTCCCCTTAATAGATGTTTGTAGAGCTGCAACCTGGACATCGGAGCTCACTTTTGTAAAGCATTACGCTATCACCCAAGGCCTAGTCTCAGACTCTATTGTTGGCCTTACAATGCTCTCATAACACACTTATACATAACTCCTAACCCCTACCACCCTGGAGGGGTACTGCTTTACAAGCACCTTGAGTGGCGCACCCACAGGGACACCACTCGATGAAGAAGAAGAAGTTACTCACCATGTGCAATAACTATGGTTCTTTGAGTTGTGTGTCCCTGTGGGTATTCCACTACCCACTCTCCTCTCATCTACTTCCAGTAGAGAAGGAACTGAGGGGACAGTCAGGGGGGCGCACGCTATAGGAGGTGCCAGTGGCTGCCCTTCCCCCTACCCAGTACTGCTGCGAGAAATCTCTGATCTCCAGCGCACAGACGCACCGACACCTAGAGTGGAGCACCCACAGGGACACACATCTCGAAGAACCATCGTTACTGCACAAGATGAGTAATTTCTTCTTACACTAAATCGATATCATCACACAGTAAAAATCACAGTACACTGGCCAAAACACAGTATTCACAAGGCCTCTCATTTTCAGTTTTTATTTTAAAATGTCCTGGGAATTTATTTAATGTAAAAGTGGGTGAAAATTGGTGCAAAAAAAATAACTTCACAGTTTCCTGGGGCAATAATGGGGGCCGGGAGGACAGAAGAAAAGTCAGAGTATTGAAAGTAAAAACAGTTTAATGCTTTAATGTATTTAATAACTGTATTTAGCTGATAGCTGAAAATACAGTCCAGCTTGAGAGAATGCTTAAAGAACTGACTGCGAAAAGTAGTCAAATAGGATTAAAAATGAACCAGTCGAAAACAAAATATATGAGATCAGATGTTCTGCCAAGAACCCAAATTACTCAGGGAGAAGAGCAGATCCAAGAGGCTGACAAATACGTTTATTTGGGCCAGGAAGTCAAGATGCGCCACGATCAGAAAGGCAAACTGTCGCACAGGAAAAAAAGCTGGATGGTGCACATTCAACGACATCAGGGACATCTTCCAAGGAAAGATCAGCAAAACAACTCGTGCAAATCTTTTTAACTTGACCGTGCTTCCAGCGATGCTATATGGCAGCGAAACACGGTCGCTGATGAAGACTGAAAAATATCAACTGTCTGTCACACAGAGGGCAATGGAATGAACATTTTTGGGCATTTCGCTCCGCAATCGCATCCCCAATGAAATAATTAGGCAGCAGTCTGGAGTCTGAGATGTTGTCAAAAGCAAGCTCCACAAAATGCGGTGGGCGGGACATGTGGCCTGACTCAGTGACAACAGATGGACTGCAGCTATATCTGAGTGGCATCCGCGAGAACTGAAACAGCCATGCGATTGGCCTCCGGTGGGATGATTTCTTAACAAGGACCTATGGACAAACATGGCGAAGGATGGCCAGAGCAAGAGAAGATTAGAAGATGTGTTGTGATCGGCTCAGTCTTAAAGCAACTAGTATGTACAAGTATGCAAGTGGAACCCTTCTGCCAGTCAATACAACACAAAACTGGTTTGAGCCTCCACCCAGTGACCTGGGCACCTCTAGAGGAAATACTGCCCCTCTCACAAACAGAGTCTGAGTGTAGCAGAGAAACTTTTAATGAAAGGAGGGAAGTAACTCAGCATTAATTTGGGAAAATGGAGGGTTCATAACATAAACCATGAGCAAAAGACCCACCTACAAATAAGTTGGGCTGTGTCCTTCTCCCTCAGGTTCTTAAGTCCAGCAACCCAAAAGTCCCTTTCACGTGTCCGTCCCTTTTCTGCACACCACACTACCCGCCGGCTCAGCGGGTAGCAATCGATGTATCGGGGATTGATTTATCGTGTGTAGTATAGACATGATAAATTGATCCCTGATTGTTCTCCCGTCGACTGCTGAACTCCAGCTTGGCGAGAGGCGGAAGCAAAGTCGACGGGGGAGCCGCGGCCATCGATCCCGCGCCGCAAGGACGCGAAGTAATTCTAAGTTGATCTAGGATATGTCGACTTCAGCTACACTATTCTCGTAGCTGAAGTTCCGTATCTTAGATCGACCCCCCGTCCCCCAATGTGGACCAGGCCTTACAGTGCAGACCCAGAGTCCAGAGGTGCATCTGCAGAATTCACCTCCCACCCTGGGTGGAGGGTGCGGGTAAAAGAGGCACATTACTCGCTCTGTTGCCCGAGCACTTGCGTGCCGCTCCTCTTTGCCAGCTGCATTGACAGCCGATTGGTGCCCCGCTCTTCTTCGTCACTGCGCCTCACCTCCGGGCTCTGCCAATTGCCACCTCGCCAGCTGACTGTCAGTCACCTTCTACTGCCACCTGCCTCTCATGCTGTGACGTCTGCAGGTCAGTCTCTTAGTGATTTTCAGCTCTGGGCACAAACACGGTCCCACCACAAGCAATTTTAGCTCTCAGTGATTTTTAGCTCTTAGCAGGGTGGGCAGAGACACTGCCCAACCACAACTGATTTCAGCTCCAACTGAGATTTTAAAATAACGAAGGGGCTCCTAATGAAGTCTATTTAGCTCTCTCTTTGAACAGTGGGGAGGAACAGGTTAAACCAGACCAGAGACCCTTAAGAAGACTCCACACTTCCTGATTGGTACATCTGTCCCCCCTTACTTTCATAGGCCTCTGGCATTCCAGGCCCTGGCTTAACAAGCTGGTCAGCTGATGGTGACCCCCCTCATTTGGGACAGGTTAAGCACAGTTCTGCTCCCCGTTGTTCCTACAATAATGACATCATTGAAACAATATTTCACTACTCCTTCATTCAGTACTAGAGTGATTTGTAACCCAGCACCAGCCAAAGTTGATTTATTTGAGCAACACAGCTCCATCTGCTGTATATCTAGGCAGAGTAGGGGCATGGCTACACTCGAAACTCCAAGGCGCCGCTGCAGGAGCGCTCCCACGGCAGCGCTTTGAAGTGCGAGTGTGGTCGCGGCGCCAGCACTGGGAGAGAGCTCTCCCACCGCTGCAGGTACTCCACCTCCCCAAGGGGATTAGCTTACAGCGCTGGGAGCGCGGCTCCCAGTGATGGGGCACTGTTTACACTGGCATTTTACAGCGCTGTAACTTGCTGCACTCAGGGGGGTGTTTTTTCACACCCCTGAGCGAGAAAGTTGCAGCGCTGTAAAGCGCCAGTGTAGCCATAGCCTAGGTGTGTTCATGTAAACAGTTTTTTCCTGAACTCTCTCCCACTCCCAGCTAGCTGTCGGGAATTCATTCAGACCCTGCTTACATATGTGGATGCGTGTGTGTGTGTAGATCTTCCACTACATTGCCTTATTTTAACAGACAGCATCACCTTTCCATTTAGGCTAATTTGTTATTGACATAAACACATTTATCTAATATAATGTATTGGCTGTTCTTAACATAATCTGTATTTTCATATACTGGAGAGGTCCAAAAATTGGATGAAAATAGTAAAAACTGAATAACAGCTTTTGTAAAACCCAGGCAATTAAAAAAAAATTGAAAAACTAAAACCGAAGGGCCTTAAGTATTCATAGATTATTACAGGAAGCTCCAAGTGCTTCACACACCTTCAGTCTGGAGAGTCACTACAGCAGCCTAATGAGGCCAGGAGGACTAGATAATGAGGTGAAAGCTGAAGAATAAAAGCCCATCTTTGGAGATACTGGATTACAGCTGCCCTCATCTCAGAGCTTCGCGCCTTCAGCGTTAGCCTCCAAGAGATTCAGTAGCTTGTGTCAGTTCTCTGAGGGACTGGCAGTTGAGCCAGTTCTCTGGGCTAGGGCCCTGTCTCTACACTCTTTGTTTGGGATGCCTCTGAGTTCTGGTCAGGAGTGAATCTGCATTAGCCTATTGACCATGGAGTTACTCAAGGCATCCAGACAATATTTGCACAGCTACACTCTGTTCAGAAGAGAATGAATCCCTCCCTCTTCCCATATGAAGGGGTGGTCCATCGTTCAGTCTGTTTCAGAGCACTCCCCTGTCTAGACTGTGACTGTTCCCAGTCCATCTCCTGTAACTCACATTTCCAGGTGTCTGTCATCCCGTGTGGGGATCCAGGAATGATACGCACCCTGGGCCCCAATTACATTTATTGCCTGTTAAAGGCTCTCTGCACTAGGGCCCTTGAAGGCCTTTCCATGAACTGTGAGACAACTGGCCAGTCTCTCCCAGTCTAGGCCAAGCATTTCCCCACTTGTCTAACAGTTTTCAACACCACCAAACCCAGGTCAGATCCAATCTCCTTTTGTGGTAGGGGCAAAACATCCTTCAAGTTTATTCCTTTGGCTCTGGATGAACGTCGGTTCTTCTCAGGGGAGGAGGTTGGCGTTTGGTGAAAGCAGCGGCGTGTGTCTTACATACTGTGAGGATGTTCCTTACTGCAGTATTTATAACATACCCACATGTGTCCCCAGCTGGGACAGGATTGTACCAGCTGGGAAAAGGTTGGGACTGGCAGGTGGCGTCACTGTCACGATTTTCTAAGTATTCTCCATCAATTTCCCGTTTGTTCAATGTGCCACATCTCAGTCCCTCACCTGCTCTCATATATTCATTGCTCTGTCACATTCCTGATGTGGGTGTTTACCGAGGACTGTGATTGCTGGTTCAGGATTTGCGGATAGTGTAGGCAGATATCTGTTTATCATCATAAATGAGACACAGCTATTCTGGGGGACCAGTAGCGATTCTGCCCCTGTGAGGATGGCAATAGGAACTGGGAATATGGCAGCACCTCACAGCTCCTCCACCTAACTGCCCTTGTCTCTGTGCCTTACTGAGCTCCAGATCAGTGCTCCCATTCATAACATCCCATGGACCCTGGCGGTGCCTGAGTAGCACCATTGAGCTGGGAGATACTTGATGCTGGTTGGCAGAGGTGGAGGGAGGGTAAAGTAATGCAATCTCCCTGAGGGACCACTGAGGGCAGGGATTGAAGGGGGCACCGTTAAGTTTGTCTGTCTGTGTTGGGGGCAGGGGTCCTCTTGACAGCAAATCAGAAAATGCTGAATGTAGAGTGCTGAGAATTAAGCTCTCCCATTTGGGAAGGGCATGAGGGCCCCCCCCCCAAAAATCCTGCCTCCCTACTTCAGCATTGGTGTGAGGGTGAAAGGGGTTTGAAGTACGGCAGAGCATATGCTGTGGCAGGTCTTACCAAGCTGAGATGGTGTTGAGCTAGCCTCCAGGGTAGTAGGTAGTCTGACCATACCTCTATTAAGCTAGGGCAACCTGGCCAAAGTGGAGGGGGTACCGCAGCTACAGGACACAAGGGTTGGCACCCCGAATGCACTGCTGCAAGATTCTCCTGCCAAACAAGCCACACAATGCAGAATAAACTGGAAAACAGCTCAGACTCATGCGTCAGCCTGACCTGGGATAACACAGGACGAAAAACAGAGGCTAGTCTAACTATTTGTTGCAAGTCACAACACAAGAACACTGTCATCCGATTCATATATTGACATTTACATTGAAGTCAGAAAATCAATAAAAGCCGAGGTCATAGGGTTATGTGAAACAAGAATAAAAGACATGCATCTGATGAAGTGGGCATTCACCCACAAAAGCTTATGCTCCACTACATCTGTTAGTCTTTAAGGTGCCACAGGACTCTTTGTTGCTTTTTACAGATCCAGACTAACACGGCTACCCCTCTGACACAAGAATAAAAGACCTCATTGCACAATGGAAAAGCTGAGAGCAAGTATTCCTAGGAAGATCACTTGACAATAGAGCAAGGATTGGCGGTGTAGGAGTCATTGTCAGGAAAGAAACAGTTCCAAGGATAGTTAGCGGCAACATCGTGTCACCCCAAATAGCAGGTCTCACGCTTCAGATAAAATGAAGGAGAACGATTCAAATTATTCAGGTGTATGCTCCCACGCAGCAAGAGGAAGATGAAGAAATGGACCATATCTACGAAGAGCTGGAGGAGGTAATGCAGAAAAGATCCACCTACACAATTATCCAAGGGGACTTCAATGCAATAGTAAGTGGAAAAAAGATTGAAAAAGAAAAGTATGTGAGAAAATTCAGTAAAGGTGTAAGAAATGATTGTCTGGTTGCATTCGGAGAGGCAAACCATCTCCACATAATGAACACAATATTTGAAAAAGAACCTTGTCGGCAGTGGACAAGGAAACATCTGGATGGAGTCGCACTGAATCAGATTGATTATATAAAGACGGATACCAGAAGAATCTTTAATGATGTAGCGACAATACGAGAACGAATCATTTTCACAGGATCAGCCCGCTCAAAATATGTTCCGCTCAAAATATGTGTTGACAATGTCTATGAAGTTGAGAGATAGCCAGAAACTGAAGCAAAAATGGCACTTCAACGAAGAGGCATTTGTACAGGAAGTGAGTGAAATGAACCTTGAGTATAAAGGTCAACAAGGACATCGATGAGGCCTCTGAATAGTTTATCTCACAGCTAATCTCAGCAGCTAAGAAGGGAAAAGCATTGAAAATGTTGGGATGCAAGCAGAGGATCAGTGAGGAAATTGTGAATCTGATGGCAAGGACGGTGCGCATGAAATTAGAAGGAAAAATGGGCAAAGAATACAGAACACTGTGCAAAGGAACTTGTGTGAAGATCAAAGAAGACTACAAAGACTTTAGAAAAGAGAAATTCATAGAGGCGGCTGAAAAGAGTGAGTCTGAAGAAGGTAGAAAGAGATGTTAGACTGAAACGGATAATCCCAGAAGCGCTGTTGTATAGCACATGATTGGATTTTTGGTGTCCTAAGAGATTTGTGCACATGTTTAATTAACTGGTGGCAACAGCTAATTTCCTTTGTTTTCTTTCTCAGCTCTTCCCCAAAGGGGGCGGAGGTGAAAGGGCTTGAGGGTACCTCACCAGAAGGAATTCCCAAGGGTGTCTTCTTGGGTTCCAAAAAGGGTTTTGCATTTGGTTGATGGCAGTGTTTACCAAGCCAAGGTCAGAGAGAAACTGTAACCTTGGGAGTTTAGAAGCCTGGAGTGGCCAGTATTAACTTTTAAAATCCTTGCGGGCCCCCACCCTCTGCACTCAAAGTGCCGGAATGGGGAATCAGCCTTGACAAGGCAATATCAGGTTGCGCGTGCAAACCATCCCCCAAGTATATCTGCTTCTGATCTACCACAGTAGCTTGTATCTTTTTATTAGTCAGTTTGTTAGGTATTTGTTCTCCATTTGATAGAAAATAAAGGTATATATATTGTGATACAGCATGGCCAGATGGCAGCAGGAGAGTGATAGATGGGCTATATGGAAGCCCCAGGATGTTGAGAACCATATTTCCTGTAGAGGGAAGAGACGCTGCTACAGTTTAATTAGTGCACCTGAAGCCAATTAGACCAATTAGAGCACCTGAAGCCAGTCACCTGATAAAACCCCCCCTGCTTCAATCAGACAGTTGGAGGAACTGAAGCAGAGTGCTTTGTTGTTGGAGCAGAGAGCAGTTTGAAGGGAGGCAGAGGAGAGTTTGGAAAAGTGCAGTGGCGGACCAGAAGCCCAAGACCCTTGGTAAAGGGAAACCCAGCTTGTACCGAGCAGAGGAACTCCACAGACACAAGGGGTTGGGAGAAACTTAGCCCAAGCAGAGAGAGGGCAGGAAGCTCCACAAGCTGAAGGGCCAGAGAGGAGAGTAGCCCAGGGGAAGGAATCACTAGTTCAAGTGGTTTGCCACTATACCAAGGGCCCCTGGGCTGGGACCCGGAGTAGAGGTCGGGCTGGGGTCCCTCCCTCTCCACTCCCTTTTCTGGGATACTAGTGGGACAGTTAATACCCCAGATCAGGGGCGAGAAATGGCGCCCTGAACACCCTCACAAGAAGAGAAAGTGCGGGATCCATCACAGACTCCCCTGTAAGGGGCATGTCCGCTTCATTCAGCTCAAATGCTGTCTCTCTTGTAAAGATGCCTGGGTGAATCATACATGCTGCAGAAGTGCAATGTATGCCTAGGCCTGAACTATGGGGCTGGGAAGAACCAGGCAGTCAAACTTTGACACCTTATGATGGAGAATTCCCTCCAGCCTGCTCCTGAGTCAGGTCAGGAAACCCCTGGACGTCAGTTACCAGGGGCAAATAGGGCCCTTCCACCTCAGCTCAGCATTCTTCTGGGAAGGAGAAATTCTCAGAGCCTTCCTCTGAAGTCTCCCAGAAGAGCAGATCTAGTGCCCTTCCCAGGGGTTCCTCCACAAAAAGAATTCACTCCAGCCAGATCTACAGCCTCTGAGAGGTTTTCCTCAAGGTGGAAGAGGCTCCTCCAATATGGTGGACATGGGAAAATGCCACGATTCTAAGTCCAACCAGAGCTCTGGGAAGACCCTGGTAGCACCAAACAAGAAGGAGCAGTACTGTCATCTCAGACTCCACTCTCAATATCCTTACCAACTGCTGAGGTACCATGAAAGCCTTCAACCTCATCTGCACCAGCCCCGTGGCACCCCAGGACTCCATTGCCATCAGAAAAGGACAGACACCTCTCGGTACCACAAAAGCTCTCGGTACCTCAGGACGTCAGACTACAAAAGGAATTGGTGATGAGTGCTGAACCTCAGTCTCTGTTGGTAGCAGCCACAGAGCACCTTTCGGTATCGAGAATCCCCCATCTCCAGATCCCTTTGCCTCCCCGGTGCCATTGTCCCGCCAGTCCCATTCTCTGGGAGCTGCTCCAGATGACCTTCCCTCTACCTCCTCTCTTTTTGTGCAAGGTTCTCCAAAGCATCCTCACACACACACACCCCTTTCCCGAAGGGGCAGGGGAGATGTTTTGGGACCTCATCGATCCTGGTGGGAGCAGCTCCGGATGCTACCCCCTTCCCAGTAATGGCCTCAAGGGACATATTGGAATCCCTATACTGCCTATTGTCAGCAGTTCTCTAGGTCCCAGCCCCATCCCATTGGGATGACAGGGAGACCCAAACTTCCCCTCCCCAGCAGCAAGAGGAAACATTTCAGGAACAGCAGTCCAGGGCAGACAAAGAAGCCACATCTCAGACCTCCTTCCCAGATGAGGCCCTGATGCCTTTCTGCTAGTTCATGATTTTTGCCAGTTCCAGGACCACATTAAGCCAGTGCCAGAATCTGCAGATACCACTGGAAGAACTTGGAGAACTCCAACACAAGCTGCTGGATATTCTGCACTCTGTGACGCCATCAGGAGTCACCTTTCCCATTAATGAGGCTCTATGGGAACCCACTAGAACCATCTGGCAAATCCCAGCTACGGTGACACCCACTTGTAGGAGGGCTAACAAATAATACTATGTCCCCTCCAAGGACTCTGAATTGCTGTTTTCCAACCTCTCTTTGTTGATGTGGTGAACACCATTACAAATCCACCCCATATGACAGAGACCAAAAGCATCTGGACCCCACTAGGCTGGAAGGCCTATTCATCAGCTATGCTGCAATTCCTCTATGCAAATTACCCAGCATTTATGGCCAAATACTTTACCAACTATACATAATTTGAGTCATTTATTGAATGCCTTCACTCGGATCAAAGAGAACAATTCCAGGCAATTGTTGCTGAGGGTCAGTTGTTGGCAAGAATGTCTTTGCAGGCAGCTCTTGATGATACAGACACTGCATCTCTGTGGCGGCAGTTCTGTGCCGGGCTTCCTGGCTGATATTGTCTGGCTTCCCCAGGGAAATTCAGAATACAGTTGAGGCTCTTCAATTTGGCAGATGAAAGTTGTTTGCAGAGAACACTGACAAGTCATTAAATCCCCTTAAAGATTCCAGGACCATATTATGCACTTTGGGCATCTACACTCCTGCAAACAAACAGAGATTCAGTGGATCACCAATGGCTCAAAAATCCCTTTCATACTTATACCTCAGCTCACAGAGTCAGCGAGATTGGTGCATTCATGGCAGCCCCTCCCCACACCCCCTTTCAATGTTTCACAAGGAGAAGGTCTCCTTCCGACTGCATCCCAGCTTTCTTCCTAACGTGACTTCCAATTTTCACCTGAATCAGACCATATAGCTGCCAGTTTTCTTCCCAAAACCACATACTTCCCACCAGGAGACAGTTCTCCACACTCCAGATGTCAGGAGGGCAGAAGCCTTCTACCTCGACAGAACTAAACCATTTCACAAATCCAATAGACTATTCATTTTGATTGCAGATAGATTTAAGGGATTTGTCATTTCCATCCAGAGACTTTTGAATCACAACTTGATACCAAGCTGTCGCCATTACACTCCCTATCAGTATTTTGGCACATTCAACCAGATCACAGTCTACATCTATAGATCTACTTTAAAATGTGCCCATTTCAGACAGCTGCAGGACCGATATGTGGTCTTCAGTAGATATTTTCGCTAGACACTATGCATTAGTCGATGTCTCCAGGTCTGATGCTGCAGTCAGCAACGCAATTTTCTCTTCTGTTCTGGACTCCATTCCAAAGCTTCTTCCTCCTACTGGGGATACTGCTCAGAAATCACCCTGAGCGGTAGTAGGGATAGGACTTGAAGAAGAAAAAGGGGTTACTCCCCCTGTGTAGTAACTGTAGTTCTTTGAGATGTGTCCCCCTCTGGATGCCCCACTACCCGTCCGCCTCCCCTCTGCTTCAGAGTTTCTGCTCAGACTTGGTGGTGCAGAAGGAACTCAGCGGACTGTTTGGCCATGCAGCCTGATATGGCCTAGACCAGGGGTTCTCAAACTGGGGTCAGGACCCCTCAGGGAGTCGCGAGGTTATTACATGGGAGGTTGTGAGCTGTCAACCTCCACCCCAAATCCCGGTTTGCCTCCAGCATTTATAATGGTTAATTTAAAAAAAATAAATTTTAATTTATAGGGGAGGGGGTCGCACTCAGAAGCTTGCTATGTGAAAGGGGTCACCAGTACAAAAGTTTGAGAGCCACTGGCCTAGATGCAGGGCACAAGGGGCACACGCAGGCCCAGTGTGGTGCACCCCTAGGGACACACCCTCTAGAAGAACTACAGTTACTGCACAGGAGAGTAACCCCTTCTTTTGGTTTCGTGGGTTTCCTTAAAGCTGATTTGACTTGTGATGTGCTGCCACTTTGCTTTAATCTGATTCACATGCAGCAGTTCACAGAGAAAATCAAGTTCACCCAGGGCTCCATGTCTAAACTCTAAGCACAAGATTATGATATTGTGCTGCCATTACAAAATGAGATTAGGTCCAGCTCCACAAAGGGACGTTGGCCCGACGGTCTGAATACACAACAGGAGTTAGGCACAGTGATGCTGAGCGTCACAACACTTCACTTCTAGGCACCTAGAAAAATCACTGGGATTCACAAAGCCTGAGTTAGGCGCCTGAGCTCCTGCACAACAAATGGGGGAGAGACTGACGCCTTAGACTGTGAGTCACAAAACCCTGCAGAAGGCAGGTGTGACATACCCAGGGGACAATCTAGACTAGTGCGTAGCTGTGTCACCCTTTCCCCCTAACCTGGGGTTCCCTTTTCACTGCTTTGCTGCTGTACGCACCAGTCAGGACTGCTCACAAACAGCCTCCAGCATGCAAGTCCCTCCCAGCTACGTCTGTGTGTGTGCAGCAGCCAGCCAGTAGGGTTGCCAGGCAGCCAGTTTTCCACCAGAACGCCTGGTCGAAAAGGGACCCTGGTGGCTCTGGTGGACTGTTAAAAGTCCAGTCGGCGGTGCAGCAGGGGCTTGGGACTAAGGCAGGCTTCTTGCCTGCCCCAGCGCCACGTGGCTCCTAGAAGTGGCCACTAAGTCCCTGTGGCCCCTAAGTGCTCCAATGTGTAGAGGGTACAGTGACCAATGTGTAGAGCTGCAGGACCACCCATGTGCCCAGAGGCTGCAGGGTCTTGGCAGCTGCTTCCTCGCAGCTGCAGTAACTGCAGCTGGAACCCCGCACCCCTCATCCCTGGCCCCACCCCAGAGCCTGCACCCCCCAGGCCAGAGTCCTCGCCTCCCCCTCCAATCCTCTGCCCCAGCCCGGTGAAAGTGAATGAGGGTGAAGAAGAGTGAGCAACGATTGGAGAGGGGCATGAAGCAAGCAGAGGCGGGGCCTCGGAGAAGGAGCAGGGCATAGGCGGGGCCTCGAAGAAGAGAGAGGACAGGGCAGAGGTGTTCTGTTTTGTGTGATTAGAAATTTGGCAATCCTACCAGCCAGCCACACCTTGGTTATATTTCAGGGTGTTCCCCCAGCAATATCTGTCCTGTAATGCCAAGCCCTCTCTGCACAAGACAAATTCATAAAAAGTCCATATTTCTTTAAAAGAAATAATATGCACAATTTGTTACACCAAATTGAGTTTCCCAGACACTTCAATTTAATCACACTCGATTAGATATAACAATTAAACAAGTTTATTAACTACAAAGAGAGTGATTTTAAGTGAATACAAGTAAGGAGGCATAAACGTCCAAAATGGTTAGAAGAAAAATGACGATAAAACACAATTGGCGCCTAACTTAACAAATTGTGTTACATTCAAAGCAAAGCTCTCAACAGTCTTACTGGCCAAATTTCATCCAGGATCTAGTCTTCTGTTTAATGGCTGCTTCCTTTGTCCCTTCTCTTACCGTGCATAGAGTAGGGTTACCATACGTCTGGATTTTCCCGGACATGTCCGGCTTTTTGGGCTCCAAATCCCCGTCCGGGGGGAAATCCCCAAAAGCCGGACATGTCCGGGAAAATCGGGACATGCGGGCCGGCGGCCAGCGGTGCCGGGCCGGGGGCTCGGGAGCCAGCGGTGCCGGGCCGGGGGCTCGGGGGCCGGCGGCTCGGGGGCTCGGGGGACGGAGGTCGGCCGGGCCGGGCCGGGGGCTTGGGGGACGGAGGTCGGCCGGGCCGGGGGCTCGGGGGCCGGCGGTCGGCGAGGCTGGTCCGGGGGTGCTCGGCCGGGGGCCGGCAGTGCTGGGCGGGCCGGAGGTGCTCGGCCGGGGGCCGGCAGTGCTGGGCGGGCCGGATGTGCTCGGCCGGGGGCCGGGCCGGGGACTGGCAGTGCTGGGCGGGCCGACCCTAGGGTTACCATATTTTGAGCCTCCAAAAGGAGGACACTCCACGGGGCCCCGCCCATGCCCCCCCGCCCCAACTCTGCCCCTTCCCCAAAGTCCCCGCCCCAACTCCGCCCCCTCCCCTGCTTCCCACGAATATTTGATTCACGGGAAGCCTGAAGCAGGTAAGGAGGGTGTGGGGGGAGGAGGCGCGTCTCCAGCCTGGGTCGGCTAGGGTTACCATTCGTCCGGATTTACCCGGACATGTCCTCCTTTTTGTGCTAAAAATAGCGTCCGGGGGGAATTTGTAAATCACTCAAAATGTCCGGGATTCCCCCCCCCCCCCGGCAGAGCAGAGCGAGCGGCTGGGAGGGCTGCAGGAAAGTCACGGGCTGGACTCCGGAGCAGCTGTAGAGGAGCTCCTCCTCCTCCCTCCCTCCCTGCATTCTGAGCCGGCAGCTCCTCCCCGGCAGCCCCGCGCCCGGCTCCAGCAGCACTGTGCAGGGCCAGGGACCGCGTTGTGTGTTGTGCTGGGGAGCGCAGCCACATCTCCGGCTCGCGCAGAGCCCAACACCCTGTTCTGAGCAGCAGGGTAAGGGGGCCAGGGGGGCAGGAAGGTTCTGGAGGGGGCAGTCAAGAAACGGTGGGGGGGGGTCGGGAGTTCAGGGGGGGGCTTTTTGGGGGGAGTGGAGAAAGTTTTGGGCAGTCAGGGTACAGGTAGGGGGTAGGGTCCTGGGGGGCAGTTGGGGGGGGTCTTAGGAAGGAGCAGTTAGGGGATAAGGAACAGGGAGGCTTAGGTAGGAGGTGGGGTTCTGGAGGGCAGTTAGGAGCAGGGGTCCCAGGAGGGGGCAGTCAGGGGACAAGGAGCGGGAGGGGTGGGGGGTTGGGAGTTCTGGGGGGGAGCTGTCAGGGAGCAGGAGTGGGGAGAGGGATCGGAGCAGTCAGGGGACAGGGAGCAGAGGGGTTTAGATGGGTTGGGAGTTCTGGGGGGGGGGCTGTCAGGGGGTGGGGAGTGGTTGGATGGGGCGTGGGAGTCCCAGGGGTCTGTCTGGGGGTGGGGGTGTGGATAAGGGTTGGGGCAGTCAGGGGACAAGAGGCAGGGAGGCTTAGATAGGGGGTGGAGTCCTGGGGGGCAGTTAGGGGCAGGGGTCCCAGGAGGGGGCAGTCAGGGGACAAGGAACGGGGGGAGGGTTGGGGGTTCTGGGGGGTGGGAAGTGGGAGGGACAGGGGCGGGGCTCCTCCCGTCCTCTGTTTTGCTTGCTGAAATATGGTAACCCTAGCTAAGCAGAACTCAAGTTTTACTATATAGTCTGCAGTCAATCAGGAAGTAAGGGGGGAATGGGAACAGAGACTGTGGGTGGGGGAATTGGGATCATGTTTTGCTAAGGGCAGGAATGGGAACAGGGAATGGGAACAGGAACAGGGACACAGGCAAGGCTCTGTGGTGTCAGAGCTGGGAAGGGGGACACTAGGGTACGTCTTCACTACGCGCCGTATCGGCGGGTAGCAATCGATTTATCTGGGATCGATATATCGATCCCCGAACGTGCACACCGTCGACTCCGGAACTCCACCAGAGTGAGCGGCGGTAGTGCAGTTGACGGGGGAGCCACGGCCACCGATCCCGCGCTGTCTGGACCCCAGGTAATTCGATCCAAGATACTTCGACTTCAGCTATGCTATTCACGTAGCTGAAGTTGCGTATCTTGGATTGAGAAGGAAACTGGAATCATGCTTCCTGGAAGTTCATCGAATTGTTTGCACCTTCGGACTTTGGGTATTGTTACTCTCTGTTCATGCGAGAAGGACCAGGGAAGTGAGAGGGTGAAGGAATAAGCCCCCTAACAATGTTCCCTCAGTTATTGCCAGGCATGAATGTACATTAGCCTACTCAGTTTTGAATTACACAGAGCATCAGCATCCCTCCCTCCCCCTTTTCCAGTACGATGTCCATCATTCACTTGGTGAGGAAAGCTTCCTTGTCCATCGTGATTACCCCGCATTGCCTACCCGTAACTCACATTTCCAGGTGTGTGGGGAACCATGTTTGGCCTGCTGGGTGCACAGCTCGGCCCCAGTTACATTTGTCTGCCTATTGACTGATCTTCCTTCAGTGGCTCCCGAAGGCCTCTCGATGAAGTGTCAGACAAATGTCTGCTCTATTTCTATCAGTGTCATAGCTTTCAACAACACTGAATCCGATAAGATGGTATCCAAGCCATCAGAGTGTTCTTCTCCTTAAAGTATTGAGTCAGGGTAAATGGTGATTCTGAATTGCTTTATATGGCGTATTCTGTATTATTGATTCTATCTAAATAATCTTCATTCCTGGGGAGTGAAGATTCTTGGTAATCAGAATGCAGGTCAAGATAAAACCCATACAGTTTATCTGATTTTTATTTATCTTGCCTCTTGTTAGGTGTTGTTAGGCATCTAGTCTTCAATCAATGACATCAAGAGATGGAGAATCCATCACTTTCCCATTTAGTGAGTGCCAGGGGGCTCCATTTCCACTTCCACTAGCTCCCCATTTACGGTGAGCCAGAGCAGTACCTGCAGCAGGGAGCGGGAGTTGCTGATGGCCCCGCAACCCAGTGAAGTGGGTTGCGGGGAAGTTGAGATCTTGCCCCAAGTCATCCCAGACACTAATGCCAAGTCACAGGATGGCAGCATCTAGTGTCAGTGGAGTCCAAACACTATTTCAACCCCATAGTTTTCGATGAACTTCCCACAAGGGGAGGTGATGAGCACCCCCAGCAACACACACACACACACCACTCCTGGTGGTGGGAGGGGAACAGGAGAAAGGACAAAAGAAGTAAGAGATGAAGAGAAAGGAAGGAGGGATGGAGGAAAAGGTAAAACAAAAAGGACAAACCCTAATGTCCCCAGTGATTCTACGGCACAAAATCCAAGGGATGGAATAAAATTCTGCCATCTTAAACTACTGTTTTCCATGCCTAGAATTCAGCTGGCACCACGTGGATCAGACTGAGCAGCTGCCAAAACCTCTTGGAGGCTCTTACCTTCTAAACAGGGACATCTGTTTTCTAGTAAAATCAGTAAAAGGAAAGGAGAAAACTCGAAAGAGGCTCCTGCACGCACTCACATACGTGAACCCTAATACTCTCTCAGTCCTCAAAGAAAGACCTCGAGAAGGAGACTTGCTGAAGCAAAGCCACAGGGTCTCTGAGGTTTCCCTGGCCCTGTGCTCCTGTCCTGCCAGGCTGATGTCAGCATCTCTCTCGGAGGTCACCACCTCCCTAACACATTTGACCAATAAGCTGACATCCTGCAAAAGGCCTTTGTGATGTCACTGCCACACCCAACCAAACCCTGAAGTGCTAATGTCCTGCTGCTGGCCTGACACTTTGAAGCTTTGAGGTTGTCATAACTATAAAGGGAAGGGTAACAGCTGTCCTGTGTACAGTACTATAAAATCCTCCTGGCCAGAGACTCCAAAATCCTTTTCCCTCTAAAGGGTTAAGAAGCTCAGGTAACCTGGCTGGCATCTGACCTAAAGGACCAATAAGGGGACAAGATACTTTCAAATCTTGGGGAGGGGAAGGCTTTTGTTTGTGTTCTTTGTTTGTGTGGGTGTTCGCCCTCGGGACTGAGAGGGACCAGACATCAATCCAGGTTCTCCACATCTTTCTAAACAAGTCTCTCCTATTTCAAACAAGGCGTGTTAGTTTTCCTTTGTTTTCTCAACTTGTAAATGTACCTTTTCCTAGAGTGTTTATCTTTGTTTGCTGTACTTTGAACCTAAGACTAGAGGGGAGTCCTCTGAGCTCTTTAAGTTTGATTACCCTGTAAGGTTAATTTCCATACTGATTTGACAGAGATGATTTTTACCTTTTTCTTTAATTAAAAGCCTTATTTTTAAGAACCTGATTGATTTTTCCTTGTTTTAAGATCCAAGGAGTTTGGATCTTGATTCACCAGGAGTTGGTGGGAGGAAGGAGGGGAATGGTTAATTTCTCCTTCTTTTAGATCCAAGAGGGTTGGATCTGTATTCACCAGAAGTTGGTGGGAGGAAGGAGGGGGGATGGTTTATTTCTCCTTGTTTTAAGATCCAAGGGGTTTGGATCTGTATTCACCAGGGAATTGGTGAAAGGTTTCTCAAGGCTACCCAGGGGAGGAAATTAGCCTTGGGATGGTGGTTAAGCTTAGACGTTTTCATGCAGGCCCCTACATTTGTACCCTAAACTTCAAAGTGGGGATACAGCCTTGACACAGGTACTCTCTGTGGATCACCCCACTCAATGCGTCTTCATTCTAGGAAGCAAGCCGGCTAGACAGTAAAACATCACAGGCTGCTCCCAATACTACACTCAGTGTTTCCAAAATTTGTAGACTTTATGGCCACAAGAGACCTTTAGAGCATCTCATCTAAGCCCCTGCATATCATAGGCCTCCTGTATAGTACAATAGTTACTTTTTGGGCACACACATTCCAGAAAGGCATCTAGTCTTCATTCAATGACATCGAGAGATGGAGAATCCACCACTTTCCCTTTTAGTGAGTGCCAGGGGGCTCCATTTCCCCTTCCACTAGTTCCCCATTTACAGTGAGACAGAGCAGTACCTGCAGCAGGGAGTGGGAGTTGCTGAAAGACTCAGAGGAACAGCCCCTGCAGTGTCTCAGGCACCTGGCGCAAGTGGCGGATGATGCGGGTGCATCACTTTTGCCGTGACGTCCTCCTGCTGCAAGGGAACGAGAACCTGTCAGAGACTCAAACGCCCCGAGGAATCAGGGGGAATTAAGGGCACCGGGAACCAGCAGTATTTCCACTCAGCACCTGCCCACCGCTGAGGGATGAATTCACCTCCTGAACCCCAGAATGGAGTCTTCTTGTCCTTTCTAGTAACCTCCAGTGCCAAATCCCCTCCTTGAAGGGTGAGCTGCTGCTACCTCCCTCTCAGTGCCCTTGACAGATGTTCCACCACCAAACCACAGCTCAAGTTATCAGAACCCTCTTCTCCACCCCCACCCAGGTTGGCCAGAGAGGCGGCTCTAGCAGGGGGGGCAGGAGGGATTCTGGCAGCAGTGAAGTGGGTTCCGGGGAGGTTGAGATCTTGCCCCAAGTCATCCCAGACACCAATGCTAATCCACACGATGGCAGCATCTAGTGTCAGTGGAGTCCAAGCACTATTTCAACCACACAGGTTTGGATGAACTCCCCACAAAGGGAGGTGAAGAGCACCCCCAGCAACACACAAACACACACAAACCACTCCCGGTGGTGGGAGGGGAACAGGAGAAAGGACAAAAGAAGTAAGAGATGAAGAGAAAGGAAGGAGGGAGGGAGGAAAAGGTAAAACGAAAAGGACAAACACTAATGTCCCCAGTGATTCTACGGGACAAAATCACAGGGAGGGAATAAAATTCTGCCACCTTGAACTAGTGTTTTCCATGCCTAGAATTCAGCTGGCACCAGGTGGATCAGACTGAACAGGATACAAACCTCTCCGAGGCACTTACTTTCCTCAAAGAGAGACCTCAAGGAGGAGACTTGCTGAAGCAAAGCCAGAGGGGTCTCTGAGGTTTCCCTGGCCCTCATGTCAGCATCTCTCTCTGATGTCAGCATCTCTCTCTGAGGTCACCACCTCCCTAACACATTTGACCAATAAGCTGACGTCCTGCAAAAGGCCTTTGTGATGTCACTGCCACACCCAACCAAACCCTGAAGTGCTAATGTCCTCCTGCTGGCCTGACACTTTGAAGGTTTGAGCTACTCTGTGTGAATCACCCCACTCAATGGGTCTTCATTCTAGGAAGCAAGCCGGCTAGACAGTAAAACATCAGAGGCTGCTCCCAATGCTACACTCCGTGTTTCCAAAATTACTACACTTTATGGCCAGAAGAGACCTTTAGAGCATCTCATCTAAGCCCCTGCATATCATGGGCTTCCTGTATAGTACAATAGTTACTTTTTGGGCACAAACATTCCAGAAAGGTATCTAGTCTAAATTAAATGACATTAAGAGATGGAGAATCCATCACTTTCTCTTTTAGTGAGGGCCAGGGGGCTCCATTTCCCCTTCCACTAGCTCCCCATTTACAGTGAGCCAGAGCAGTACCTGCAGCAGGGAGCGGGAGTTCCTGAAGGCCTCAGAGGCGCAGCCCCTGCAGTGTCTCAGGCACGTGGCGTAAGTGCAGGATGATGCGGAGCTGGTGCATCATTTTGGCCCTGACGTCCTCCTGCTGCAAGGGAACGAGAACCTGTCAGAGACTCAAACGCCCCGAGGAATCAGGGGGAATTAAGGGAACCTGGAACCAGCAGTATTTCCACCCAGCACCTGCCCGTCAATGAGAGATGAATTCACCTCCTGAACCCCAAAATGGAGTCTTCTTGTCCTTTCTAGAAACCTCCAGAGCCAACCCCCCTCCTTGTAGGGTGAGCTCCTGCTACCTCCTGCTCAGTGCCCTTCACAGATATTCCACCTCCAAACCACAGCTCAAGTAATCAGAACCCTCTTCTCCACCCTGACACAGGTTGGGCAGGGAGGCGGCTCTAACAGGGTGTGCAGGAGGGATTCTGACAGCAGTGAAGTGGGTTGCAGGGAGGTTGAGATCTTGACCCAAGTCATCCCAGACACTAATGCTAAGTCACACAATGGCAGCATCTACTGTCAGTGGGGTCCAAGCACTATTTCAACCCCACAGTTTTGGATCAACTCCCCACAAGGGGAGGAGAAGAGAACCATCAGCACCACACACACACACACACACACACACACACACACACCACTCCTGGTGGTGTGAGGGGAACAAGAGAAAGGACAAAAGAAGTAAGAGATGAAGAGAATGGAAGGAGGGATGGAGGAAAAGGTAAAAGGAAAAGGACAAACCCTAATGTCCCCATGTCGGACATCAGGAATGGTAACATACAGAAGCCAGTATGTGAACACTTCAATCTCCCTGGTCATTCTATTACAGATTTAAAAGTCACTATCATTGAACAAAAAAAACTTCAGAAACAGACTTCAAAGAGAAACAGCAGAACTAAAATTCATATTTAAATTCAACACCATTAATCTGGGCTTGAATAGGGACTGGGAGTGGCTGGCTCACTACAGAAGCAGCTTTTCCTCTCCTGGAATTGACACCTCCTCATCTATTATTGGGAGTGGACTACATCCACCCTGATTTTTGAATTGGCCCTGTCAACACTGGTTCTCCACTTGTGAAGTAACTCCCTGCTCTCCATGTGTCAGTATATAATGCCTGCATCTGTAACTTTCACTCTATGCATCCGAAGAAGTGAGGTTTTTACTCACGAAAGCTTATGCCCAAATAAATCTGTTAGTCTTTAAGGTGCCACCAGACTCCTTGTTGTTTTTGTAGATACAGACTAACATGGCTACCCCCTGATACTTGACACCATGCAAGGCACTAAATTTAGCCGTATGGAGTGGAAATCCATCAACCTCAACAAAAAACTTGCACAGATACAGACAGACATCATCTTCCTCTCCAAATGCAAACAGATGGACATCATACCAAAAGGACGGAAGGTCAAAAATCCATTGCAATCAACATACTACACTGAGTATGGTGAGAGATTGTGCCACACACTCTCTCAAAGAAACTGAGGAAGCACCTGATCAGCATCCTGTACAGCAGACAGGAGAAGATCAAGAATGAGCTCTCAGAACTGGAGACTCTCATACAATACCAGCCTTCTACACAAACTTCCACGTGGCTGGACTTTACAAAAATGAGACAAGCCATTTACAATGCACACTTCACTTCTCTACAGAGGAAAAAGGACTGTAAGTTATCTAAACTAATACCTGCCACTAGGGGCTATAACAATGGTACCCTCAACTCATCTAACAACATTGTCAATCTTTCCAACCACACGCTTAGCCCAGCAGAAGAGTCTGTCCTATCTCGGGGACTCTCTTTCTGTCCCACCGTCCCCACGAACATGATACAGTTCTGCGGTGATCTGGAAGCCTACTTTCCTCGTCTCCGACTCAAGGAATATTTTCAACGCACCACTGAACAGTGCACTGACCCACAGGAACCCTCCTACCAACACTACAAAAAGAAGAATTCTGCGTGGACTCCTCCTGACGGTCGAAATGACAGACTGGACCTCTACATAGAGTGTTTCCGCAGACGTGCACAGGCTGAAATTGTGGACAAACAACATCACTTGTCCCATAACCTCAGCCGTACAGAACGCAATGCCATCCACAGCCTCAGAAACAACTCTGACATTATCATCAAAGGGGCTGACAAAGGAGGTGCTGTAGTCATAATGAACAGGTCAGATTATGAACAGGAGGCTGCCAGGCAACTCTCCAAGACCACATTCTACAGGCCACTATCCTCTGATCCCACTGAGGAATACCAAAAGAAACTACACCATCTGCTCAAGAAACTCCCAGCTATAGTACGGGAACAAATCTACATGGACACACCCCCAGAACCCCGACCAGGGGTATTCTATCTGCTACCCAAGATCCATAAACCCGGAAACCCTGGACGCCCCATCATCTCAGGCATTGGCACTCTGACGGCAGGATTATCTGGCTATTTGGCCTCTCTCCTCAGGCCCTATGCTACCAGCACTCCCAGCTATCTTCGAGACACCACCAACTTCCTGAGGAAACTACAATGCATTGATGTTCTTCCTGGAAACACCATCCTGGCCACCATGCATGTAGAAGCACTTTATACCAATATTCCACATGAGGATGGACTACAAGCTGTCAGGAACAGTATCCCTGATGAGGCCACAGCAAGCCTGGTGGCTGAGCTTTGTGACTTTGTCCTCACCCACAACCACTTCAGATTTGGGGACAACTTATACCTTCAAGTCAGTGGCACTGCTATGGGTACTCGCATGGCCCCACAGTATGCCAACATTTTTATGGCTGACTTAGAACAACGCTTCCTCAGCTCTCGTCCCCTAGTGCCCCTCCTCTACTTGCACTACATTGACGACATCTTCATCATATGGACCCATGGAAAGGAGGCCCTTGAAGAATTCCACCTGGACTTCAACAATTTCCACCCCACCATCAACCTCAGCCTGGACCAGTCCACACAAGAGATCCACTTCCTGGACACTACAGTACAAATAAGTGATGGTCACATAGACACCACCCTATACCGGAAACCTACTGACCGCTATACGTACCTACATGCCTCCGGCTTCCATCCAAGACACATCACACGATCCATTGTCTACAGCCAAGCCCTAAGATACAACCGAATTTGCTCCAACCCCTCAGACAGAGACAAACACCTACAAGATCTTTATCAAGCATTCGTAAAACTACAATACCCACCTGGGGAAGTGAGGAAACAGATTGACAGAGCAAGACGGGTACCCAGAAATCACCTACTACAGGACAGGCCCAACAAGAACAAGAACAGAACACCACTGGCCATCACATACAGCCCCCAGCTAAAACCTCTCCAGCGCATTATCCACGATCTACAACCTATCCTGGAAAATGATCCCTCACTCTCACAGACCTTGGGAGGCAGGCCAGTCCTCGCTTACAGACAACCCCCCAACCTGAAGCAAATACTCACCAGCAACTACACACCACACCACAGAAACACCAACCCAGGAACCTATCCCCGTAGCAAACCTCGTTGCCTACTCTGTCCCCATATCTACTCTGGCAACAGCATCAGAGGACCCAACCACATCAGCCACACCATCAGGGACTCATTCACCTGCACATCCACTAATGTCATATATGCCATCATGTGCCAGCAATGCCCCTCTCCCATGTACATTGGCCAAACCGGACAGTCCCTCCGCAAAAGAATAAATGGACACAAATCGCACATCAGGAGTGGTAACATACATAAGCCAGTAAGTGAACACTTCAATCTCCCTGGTCATTCTATTACAGATTTAAAAGTCACTATCATTGAACAAAAAAACTTCAGAAACAGACTTCAAAGAGAAACAGCAGAACTAAAATTCATTTGCAAATTCAACACCATTAATCTGGGCTTGAATAGGGACTGGGAGTGGCTGGCTCACTACAGAAGCAGCTTTTCCTCTCCTGGAATTGACACTTCCTCATCTATTATTGGGAGTGGACTACATCCACCCTGATTTTTGAATTGGCCCTGTCAACACTGGTTCTCCACTTGTGAAGTAACTCCCTGCTCTCCATGTGTCAGTATATAATGCCTGCATCTGTAACTTTCACTCTATGCATCCGAAGAAGTGAGGTTTTTACTCACGAAAGCTTATGCCCAAATAAATCTGTTAGTCTTTAAGGTGCCACCAGACTCCTTGTTGTTTTCCTAATATCCCCAGTGATTCTACGGGACAAAATCCCAGGGAGGGAATAAAATTCTGCCACCTTAAACTAGTGTTTTCCATGCCTAGAATTCAGATGGCACCAGGTGGATCAGACTGAACAGGTTACAAACCTCTCCGAGGCACTTACTTTCTCAACAGGGACTTCTGTTTTCTAGTAAAATGGGTAAAAGGAAAGGAGAAAACTCGAAAGAGGCTCCTGCTCACACTCACATATGTGAACCCTAATACTCTCTCAGTCCTCAAAGAGAGCTCGAGAAGGAGACTTGCTGAAGCAAAGCCACAGGGGTCTCTGAGGTTTCCCTGGCCCTGCGCCCCTGTTTTGCCTGGCTGATGTGAGCATCTCTCTCTGAGGTCACCACCTCCCTAACAACTTTGACCAATAGGCTGAGCTCCTGCAAAAGGCCTTTGTGATGTCACTGCCACACCCACCCATCCCCTGAAGTGCTAATATCCTGCTGCTGGCCTGACATTTTGAAGGTTTGAGCTACTCTCTGTGGATCACCCCACTCAATTCTAGGAAGCAAGCCGGTTAGACAGTAAAACATTAGAGGCTGCTCCCAATGCTACACTCAGTGTTTCCAAAATTAATACACTTTATGGCCAGAAGAGACCTTTAGAGCATCTCATCTAACCCCCTGCATATCATAGGCTTCCTGTATAGGACAATAGTTACTTTTTGGGCACAAACATTCCAGAAAGGCATCTAGTTTCATTCAATGACTTCAAGAGATGGAGAATCCACCACTTTCCCTTTCACTGAGTGCCAGGGGGCTCCATTTCCCCTTCCACTAGCTCCCCATTTACAGTGAGCCAGAGCAGTACCTGCAACAGGGAGCGGGAGTTGCTGAAGGCCTCAGAGGCACAACCTGGAACCAGCAGTATTTCCACTCAGCACCTGCCCAACACTGAGGGATGAATTCACCTCCTGAATCCCAGAATGGAGTCTTCTTGTCCTTTCTAGTAACCTCCAGTGCCAATCCCCCTCCTTCTAGGGTGAGCTCCTGCTACCTCCCCCTCAGTGTCCTTTACAGCTGTTCCACCTCCAAACCACAGCTTAAGTCATCAGAAACCTCTTCTAGACCCCCACCAAGGTTGGGCTGGGAGGCGGGTCTAGCAGTGGGGGCAGGAGGGATTCTGGCAGCAGTGAAGTGGGTTGCGGGGAGGTTGAGATCTTGCCGAAGTCATCCGAGACACTAACGCTAAGCCACAGGATGGCAGCATCTAGTGTCTGTGGAGTCCAAGCACTATTTCAACCCCACAGTTTTGGATGAACTTCCCACAAGAGGAGGTGAAGATCATCCCCAGCAACACACACACACACACACCACTCCTGGTGGTGGGAGGGGAACAGGAGAAAGGACAAAAGAAGTAAGAGATGAAGAGAAAGGAAGGAGGGATGGTGGAAAAGGTAAAACGAAAAGGACAACCCCTAATGTCCCCAGTGATTCCACAGGATAAAATCCCGTGTGGACTACAAAATTCTGTCACCTTGAACTAGTGTTTTCCATGCCTAGAATTCAACGGGCACCAGGTGGATCAGACTGAGCAGGTTCAAAAACCTCTTGGAGGCTCTTACCTTCTAAACAGGGACGTCTGTTTTCTAGTAAAATCAGTAAAAGGGAAGGAGAAAACTCGAAAGAGGCTCCTGCTCGCACTCACATACGTGAACCCTAATACTCTCTCAGTCCTCAAAGAGAGACCTCGAGAAGGAGACTTGCTAAAGCAAAGCCACAGGGGTCTCTGAGGTTTCCCTGGCCCTGCGCCCCTGACTGATGTCAGCATCTCTCTCTGAGGTCACCACCTCCCTAACACCTTTGACCAATACGCTGAGATACTGCATGTAGCGGGGCGGCCTGGCTCCCAGGCGCCCCAGGAAGTCAAGGCCACCGCGGCCTGTCCCCAACCCCCGGAAGTCAAGGGGCGGGACAGGAAGTATAAAGGCCAAGCCAGAGCGCTCAGTAGCTGGCCGGCAGCGAGAGAGGACAGACGCTGGTGCCCGAGCTCCCGCGGACCTGAGCCTGCCGAGAGCCCGGTATCCTGAGGAACGGTCTGAGCTTCCCCCGCCAAGGGCCCAGAGGGAGTGACAGACCTACCTGCTGCTCGGGGCCCGGAGCAGCCCATGATCTGCGACCCAGCAGACGGAACTCAGGAGGAACAGGTACCCATGGAGGAGGAGATGGGAAGTGGCCCGGGGATAGCAGACCCCGAACCCATGTCAGTGTGTTGCGGTCAGGATCCCCACTGACTGCGCGGCAGACGGACTGCTGCGGATAGGGCCCCGGGCTGGAACACAGTGGAGTGGGTGGGCCTGTGTTCCCCCCTGCCACCCCATGCTGGGTGGCAGTCTCTCCTCCTCCTTGTCCAAGGGGCCTGGGCCTCTGACTGACGATTGGTTTGCTGCCCCGCCCTGACCTAGGGCCTGGGCTAACCCAAACTGACCCAGCTCCTGCTACAAGGCCTGGGCCGCTGACTGACTACTGGTTTGTTCCCCGCCCTGACCCAGGGCCGGAGCTGTTGATTGTGTGCTCAGTCCCTGCATAAGGGCCTGAGCTCTGAACTGTTGATTGTGTGCTCAGTCCCTGCACAAAGGCCTGAGCGCCGAACTGCTAATTGTGTGCTCAGCCCCTACCCAAAGGTCTGGGCCCTAACTGTTATTCGCTTTGTAGCGGGGCGGCCTGGCTCCCAGGTACCCCAGGAAGGGACGAGCCCCACCCCGGAACTACTACACTGCAAAAGGCCTTTGTGATGTCACTGCCACACCCACCCATCCCCTGAAGTGCTAATGTCCTGCTGCTGGCCTGACACTTTGAAGGTTTCAGCTACTCTCTGTGGATCACCCCACTCGATGCGTCTTCATTCTAGGAAGCAAGCCGGCTAGACAGTAAAGCATCAGAGGCTGCTCCCAATGCTACACTCAGTGTTTCCAAAATTACTACACTTTATGGCCAGAAGAGACCTTTAGAACATCTCATCTAACCCCCTGCATATCATAGGCTTCCTGTATAGTACAATAGGTACTTTTTGGGCACACACATTCCAGAAAGGCATCTAGTCTTCATGAAATGACATCAAGAGATGGAGAATCCACCACTTTCCCTTTTACTGAGTGCCAGGGGGCTCCATTTCCCCTTCCACTAGCACCCCATTTACAGTGAGCCAGAGCAGTACCTGCAGCAGGGAGCGGGAGTTGCTGATGGCCTCAGAGGCACAGCCCCTGCAGTGTCTAAGGCACCTGGCACAAGTGCCGGATGATGCGGAGCTGGTGCATCACTCTGGCCATGACATCCTCCTGCTGCAAGGGAACGAGAACCTGTCAAAGACTCAAACGCCCCGAGGAATCAGGGGGAATTAAGGGCACCTGGAACCAGCAGTATTTAAACTGACTACCTGCCCTCCACTGAGGGATGAATTCACCTCCTGAACCCAGAATGGAGTCTTCTTGTCCTTTCTAGTAACCTCCAGTGCCAACCCACCACCTTGTAGGGTGAGCTCCTGCTACCTCCCCCTCAGTACCCTTGACAGCTGTTCCACCTCCAAACCACAGCTCAAGTTATCAGAACCCTCTTCTCCACCCCCACCCAGGTTGGGCAGGGAGGCGGCTCTAGCAGGGGGGGCAGGAGGGATTCTGCCAGCAGTGAAGTGGGTTGCGGGGAGGTTGAGATCTTGCCCCAATCATCCCAGACACTAATGCTAAGCCACAGGATGGCAGCATCTAGTGTCATTGGAGTTCAAGCACTATTTCAACCTCACAGTTTTGGATCAACTTCCCACAAGGGGAGGTGAAGAGCACCCCCAGCAACACACACACACACACACACACACACACCACTCCTGGTGGTGGCAGGTGAACAGGAGAAAGGACAAAAGAAGTAAGAGATGAAGAGAAAGGAAGGAGGGATGGAGGAAAGGGTAAAACGAAAATGACAAACACTAATGTCCCCTGTGATTCTACGGGACAAAATCCCACAGAGGGAATAAAATTCTGCCACCTTAAACTAGTGTTTTCCATGCCTAGAATTCAGCTGGCACCAGATGGATCAGACTGAGCAGGTTCCAAAACCTCTTGGAGGCTCTTACCTTCTAAATAGGGACGTCTGTTTTCTAGTAAAATCCGTCAAAGGAAAGGAGAAAACTCCAAAGAGGCTCCTGCTCGCACTCACACATGTGAACACTAATACTCTCTCAGTCCTCAAAGAGAGACCTCGAGAAGGAGACTTGCTGAAGCAATAACAGACACTTGGTGGGATAACTCACATGACTGGAGTACTGTCATGGATGGATATAAACTGTTCAGGAAGGACAGGCAGGGCAGAAAAGGTGGGGGAGTTGCATTGTATGTAAGAGAGGAGTATGAGTGCTCAGAGGTCCGGTATGAAACTGTAGAAAAACCTGAGAGTCTCTGGATAAAGTTGAGAAGTGTGAGCAACAAGGGGGATGTCACGGTTGGAGTCTGGTATAGACCACCAGACCAGGGGGATGAGGTGGACGAGGCTTTCTTCTGGCAACTAGCAGAAGTTGCTAGATCGCAGGCCCTGGTTCTCATGGGAGACTTTAATCACCCTGATATCTGCTAGGAGAGCAATACAGCGGTGCACAGACAATCCAGGAAGTTTTTGGAAAGTGTAGGGCACAATTTCCTGGTGCAAGTGCTGGAGGAACCAACTAGGGGCAGAGCTTTTCTCGACCTGCTGCTCACAAACAGGGAAGAATTAGTAGGGGAAGCAAAAGTGGATGGGAACCTGGGAGGCAGTGACCATGAGATGGTCGAGTTCAGGATCCTGACACAAGGAAGAAAGGAGAGCAGCAGAATACGGACCCTGGACTTCAGAAAAGCAGACTTTGACTCCCTCAGGGAACAGATGGGCAGGATCCCCTGGGAGAATAACATGAAGGGCAAAGGGGTCCAGGAGAGCTGGCTGTATTTTAAAGAATCCTTATTGCGGTTGCAGGAACAAACCATCCCGATGTGTAGAAAGAATAGTAAATATGGCAGGCGACCAGCTTGGCTAAACAGTGAAATCCTTGCTGATCTTAAACGCAAAAAAGAAGCTTACAAGAAGTGGAAGATTGGACAAATGACCAGGGAGGAGTATAAAAATATTGCTCAGGCATGCAGGAGTGAAATCAGGAAGGCCAAATCACACTTGGAGTTGCAGCTAGCAAGAGATGTTAAGAGTAACAAGAAGGGTTTCTTCAGGTATGTTAGCAACAAGAAGAAAGTCAAGGAAAGTGTGGGCCCCTTACTGAATGAGGGAGGCAACCTAGTGACTGAGGATGTGGAAAAAGCTAATGTACTCAATGCTTTTTTTGCCTCTGTCTTCACGAACAAGGTCAGCTCCCAGACTGCTGCACTGGGCAGCACAATATGGGGAGAAGGTGACCAGCCCTCTGTGGAGAAAGAAGTGGTTCGGGACTATTTAGAAAAACTGGACGTGCACAACTCCATGGGGCTGGATGCGCTGCATCCGAGGGTGCTAAAGGACTTGGCGGATGAGATTGCACAGCCATTAGCCATTATTTTTGAAAACTCATGGCGATCGAGGGAGGTCCCGGATGACTGGAAAAAGGCTAATGTAGTGCCCATCTTTAAAAAAGGGAAGGAGGAGGATCCGGGGAACTACAGGCCAGTCAGCCTCACCTCAGTCCCTGGAAAAATCATGGAGCAGGTCCTCAAGGAATCAATTATGAAACACTTAGAGGAGAGGAAAGTGATCAGGAACAGTCAGCATGGATTCACCAAGGGGAAGTCGTGCCTGACTAACCAAATTGCCTTCTATGATGAGATAACTGGCTCTGTGGATGAGGGGAAAGCAGTGGATGTGTTATTCCTTGACTTTAGCAAAGCTTTTGATACGCTCTCCCACAGTATTCTTGCCACCAAGTTAAAGAAGTATGGGCTGGATGAATGGACTGTAAGGTGGATAGAAAGCTGGCTGGATCGTCGGGCTCAACGGGTAGTGATCAATGGCTCCATGTCTAGTTGGCAGCCGGTTTCAAGCGGAGTAGTGCCCCAAGGGTCGGTCCTGGGGCCGGTTTTGTTTAATATCTTTATTAATGATCTGGAGGATGGTGTGGACTGCACTCTCAGCAAGTTTGCAGATGACACTAAACTAGGAGGCGTGGTAGATACGCTAGAGGGTAGGGATCGGATACAGAGGGACCTAGACAAATTAGAGGATTGGGCCAAAAAAAACCTGATGAAGTTCAACAAGGACAAGTGCAGAGTCCTGCACTTAGGACGGAAGAATCCCATGCACTGCTACAGACTAGGGACCGAATGGCTAGGTAGCAGTTCTGCAGAAAAGGACCTAGGGGTCACAGTGGACGAGAAGCTGGATATGAGTCAACAGTGTGCTCTTGTTGCCAAGAAGGCTAACGGCATTTTGGGCTGTATAAGTAGGGGCATTGCCAGCAGATCGAGGAACGTGATCGTTCCCCTTTATTCGACATTGGTGAGGCCTCATCTGGAATACTGTGTCCAGTTTTGGGCCTGTGGAAGCAGAGAAAGAGCTCACAGGAAGGGGATGCAATGCATGACAGTTCGTTAGCAAGAGTTAGGCTAACTGTAACCCTAATAACGCGAGATTTGTAGAAGCGAGGAATGTGTGAGGCGGGTGAGAAAGAACTGTGTAAGAAGTCATTAGGACCTGGTATAGATAAGGTGTAGAAGACCTTGTGTAGATAAGGTATAGAAAATATTGTATGTTGGCAAGAGTCAAAACAAGTGAAGAAATGAGATATCAAGATGGCCTATGTATAAACAAAACGCAGCTGTCCCTCGTTATTTCTGTAATGAAAGGTATAAATGCTTGCTGTAATTAGTTACCTGGGAGAGACCTGCTTAGCTCTCTCCCTCTGGGCAATTGTGAGAGTTAATAAAGCATCTGACTTGCTGTACCTAAACAAATAGTGAGAACTCTGTTTTTCTCCGACAGGCCCCACACTACAAGAAGGATGTGGAAAAATTGGAAAGAGTCCAGTGGAGAGCAACAAAAATGATTAGGGGTCTGGAGCACATGACTTATGAGGAGAGGCTGAGGGAACTGGGATTGTTTAGTCTCCAGAAGAGAAGAATGAGGGGGGATTTGATAGCAGCCTTCAACTACGTGAAGGGGGGTTCCAAAGAGGATGGAGCTCGGTTGTTCTCAGTGGTGGCAGATGACAGAACAAGGAGCAATGGTCTCAAGTTGCAGTGGGGGAGGTCCAGGTTGGATATTAGGAAACACTATTTCACTAGGAGGGTGGTGAAGCACTGGAATGCGTTAACTAGGGAGGTGGTGGAGTCTCCTTCCTTGGAGGTTTTTAAGGCCCGGCTTGACAAAGCCCTGGCTGGGATGATTTAGTTGGGAATTGGTCCTGCTTTGAGGACGGGGTTGGAGTAGATGACCTCTTGAGGTCCCTTCCAACCCTGATATTCTATGATTCTATGAAAGTCACAGGGGTCTCTGAGGTTTCCCTGGCCCTAAGCCCCTGTCCTCCCTGGCTGATGTCAGCATCTCTCTCTGAGGTTACCACCTCCCTAACACCTTTGACCAATATGCTGAGGTCCTGCAAAAGACCTTTGTGATATCACTGCCACCAATCAAACCCTTAAGTGCTAATGTCCTGCTGCTGGCCTGACACTATGAAGGTTTGAGCTACTCTCTGTGGATCACCCCACTCAATGCGTCTTCATTCTAGGAAGCAAGTGGGCTAGACAGTAAAACATCAGAGGCTGCTCCCAATGCTACACTCAGTGTTTCCAAAATTAGTAGACTTTATGGCCACAAGAGACCTTTAGAGCATCTCATCTAAGCCCCTGCATATCATAGGCTTCCTGTATAGTACAATAGTTACTCTTTGGGCACACACATTCCAGAAAGGCATCTAGTCTTCATTCAATGACATCAAGAGATGGAGAATCCACCACTTTCCCTTTTAGTGAGTGCCAGGGGGCTCCATTTCCCCTTCCACTAGCACGCCATTTACAGGGAGACAGAGCAGTACCTGCAGCAGGGAGAGGGAGTTGCTGAAGGCCTCAGAGGCGCAGCCCCTGCAGTGTCTCAGGCACCTGGCGCAAGTGCCGGATGATGCGGGTGCATTTCTTTGGCCGTGACGTCCTCCTCCTGCAAGGGAACGAGAACCTGTCAGAGACTCAAACGCCCCGAGGAATCAGGGGGAATTAAGGGCACCTGGAACCAGCAGTATTTAAACTGACTACCTGCCCACCACTGAGGGATGAATTCACCTCCTGAACCCCAGAATGGAGTCTTCTTGTCCTTTCTAGTAACCTCCAGTGCCAACCCACCACCTTGTAGGGTGAGCTCCTGCTACCTCCCCCTCAGTACCCTTGACAGCTGTTCTACCTCCAAACCACAGCTCAAGTTATCAGAACCCTCTTCTCCACCCCAACCCAGGTTGCGCAGGGAGGCGGCCCTAGCAGGGGGGGCAGGAGAGATTCTGCCAGCAGTGAAGTGGGTTGCGGGGAAGTTGAGATCTTGCCCCAAGTTGTCCCAGACACTAATGCTAAGCCACAGGATGGCAGCATCTAGTGTCAGTGGAGTCCAAGCACTATTTCAACCATACAGTTTTGGATGAACTCCCCACAAGGGGAGGTGAAGAGCACCCCCAGCAACACACACACCACTCCTGGAGGTGGGAGGGGAACAAGAGAAAGGACAAAAGAAGTAAGAGATGAAGAGAAAGGAAGGAGGGATGGAGGAAAAGGTAAAACGAAAAGGACAAACCCTAGTGTCCCCAGTGATTCCACGGGACAAAATTCCAGGGAGGGAAGAAAATTCTGCCACCTTAAACTACTGTTTTCCATGCCGAGAATTCAGCTGGCACCAGATGGATCAGACTGAGCAGGTTCCAAAACCTCTTGGAGGCTCTTACCTTCTAATTTTCAAGTAAAATCAGTAAAAGGAAAGGAGAAAACTCGAAAGAGGCTCCTGCTCGCACTCACATACGTCAACCCTAACACTCTCTCAGTCCTCAAAAAGAAACCTCGAGAAGGAGACTTGCTGAAGCAAAGCCACAGGGGTCTCTGAGGTTTCCCTGGTCGTAAGCCCCTGTCCTCCCTGGCTGAAGACAGCATCTCTCTCTGAGGTCACCACCTCCCTAACACCTTTGACCAGTACGCTGAGGTCCTTGAAAAAGCCTTTGTGATATCACTGCCACACCCAACCAAACCCTAAAGTGCTCATGTCCTGCTGCTGGCCTGACACTTTGAAGGTTTGAGCTACGCTCTGTGGATCACACCACAAAATTCGTCTTTATTCTAGGAAGCAAGCTAGCTAGACAGTAAAACATCAGAGGCTGCTCCCAATACTACACTCAGTGTTTCCAAAAGTAGGAGACTTTCTGGCCAGAAGAGACCTTTACAGCATCTCATCTAACCCCCTCCATATCATAGGCTTCCAGTATAGTACAATAGTTACTTTTTGGGCACACACATTCCAGAAAGGCATCTAGTCTTCAATCAATGACATCAAGAGTTGGAGAATCCACCACTTTCCCTTTTAGTGAGTGCCAGGGGGCTCCATTTCCCCTTCCACTAGCTCCCCATTTACAGTGAGCCAGAGCAGTACCTGCAGCCGGGAGAGGGAGTTGCTAAGGCCTCAGAGGAACAGCCCCTGCAGTGTCTCAGGCACATGGCGTAAGTGCCGGATGATGCGGAGCTGGTGCATCCCTTTGGCCGTGACGTCCTCCTCCTGCAAGGGAACGAGAACCTGTCAGAGACTCAAATGCCCCGAGGAATCAGGGGCAATTAAGGACACCTGGAACCAGCAGTATTTACACCCAGCACCTGCCCACCACTGAGGGATGAATTCACCTCCTGAACCCCAGAATGGAGTCGTCTTCTCCTTTCTAGGAATCTCCAGTGCCAACCCCCGTCCTTGTAGGGTGAGCTCCTGCTACCTCCCCCTCAGTGCCCTTGACAGCTGTTCCACCTCCAAACCACAGCTCAAGTTATCAGAACCCTCTTCTCCACCCCCACCCAGGTTGGCCAGGGAGGCGGCTCTAGCAGGGGGGGCAGGTGGGATTCTGGCAGCAGTGAAGTGGGTTGCGGGGAGGTTGAGATCTTGCCCCAAGTCATCCCAGACACTAATGCTAAACCACACGATGGCAGCATCTAGTGTCAGTGGAGTCCAAGCACTATTTCAACCATACAGTTTTGGATCAACTCCCAACAAGGGGAGGTGAAGAGCACCCCCAGCAACACACACACACACACACACACACATATACCACTCCTGGTGGTGGGAGGGAAACAAGAGAAAGGACAAAAGAAGTAAGAGATAAAGAGAAAGGAAGGAGGGATGGAGGAAAAGGTAAAACGAAAAGGACAAACCCTAATGTCCCCAGTGATTCTACCAGACAAAATTACAGGGAGGGATTAAAATTCTGCCACCTTGAACTAGTGTTTTCCATGCCTGCCTAGAATTCAGCTGGCACCAGATGGATCAGACTGAGCAGGTTCCAAAACCTCTTGGAGGCTCTTACTTTCTAAACAGGGATGTCTGTTTTCTAGTAAAATCAGTAAAAGGAAAGGAGACAACTCGAAAGAGGCTCCTGCTCTCACTCAAATACGTGAATCCTAATACTCTCTCAGTCCTCAAGAGAAACCTGGAGAAGGAGACTTGCTGAAGCAAAGCCACAGGGGTCTCTGAGGTTTCCCTGGCCATGCGCCCCTGTCCTGCCTCGCTGATGGCAGCATCTCTCTCTGAGGTTACCACCTCCCTAACACCTTTGACCAATATGCTGAGGTCCTGCAAAAGACCTTTGTGATATCACTGCCACCAATCAAACCCTTAAGTGCTAATGTCCTGCTGCTGGCCTGACACTATGAAGGTTTGAGCTACTCTCTGTGGATCACCCCACTCAATGCGTCTTCATTCTAGGAAGCAAGTGGGCTAGACAGTAAAACATCAGAGGCTGCTCCCAATGCTACACTCAGTGTTTCCAAAATTAGTAGACTTTATGGCCACAAGAGACCTTTAGAGCATCTAATCTAAGCCCCTGCATATCATAGGCTTCCTGTATAGTACAATAGTTACTCTTTGGGCACACACATTCCAGAAAGGCATCTAGTCTTCATTCAATGACATCAAGAGATGGAGAATCCACCACTTTCCCTTTTAGTGAGGGCCAGGGGGTTCCATTTCCCCTTCCACTAGCACCCCATTTACAGTGAGCCAGAGCAGTACCTGCAGCAGGGAGTGGGAGTTGCTGATGTCCACAGAGGCACAGCCCTTGCAGTGTCAACTTCCCACAAGGGGAGGTGAAGAGCACCCCCAGCAACACACACACACACACACCACTCCTGGTGGTGGGAGGGGAACAAGAGAAAGCAAGGAGGGATGGAGGAAAAGGTAAAACGAAAAGGACAAACCCTAATGTCCCCAGTGATTCTACGGGACAAAATCCCAGGTGGGCTATAAAATTCTGCCACCTTGAACTAGGGTTTTCCATGCCTAGAATTCAGCTGGCACCAGATGGATCAGACTGCAGACTGAGCAGGTTAAAAACCTCTCCAAGGTTCTTACCTTCTCAACAGGCACGTCTGTTTTCTAGTAAAATCAATAAAAGGAGAAACTCGAAAGAGGTTCCTCCTCGCACTCACATACTTGAACCCTAATACTCTCTGAGTCCTAAAAAGGGAGACCTCGAGAAGGAGACTTGCTAAAGCAAAGCCAAAGGGGTCTCTGAGGTTTCCCTGGCCCTGCGCTCCTGTCCTGCCTGGCTGATGTCAGCATCTCTCTCTCAGGTAACCACCTCCCTAACACCTTTGACCCATAGGCTGAGGTCCAGGATAAGGCCTTTGTGATATCACTGCCACACCCAACCAAACCCTAAAGTGCTAATGTCCTGCTACTGGCCTGACACTTTGAAGGTTTGAGCTACTCTCTGTGGATCACCCCACTCAATGCATCCTCATTCTAGGAAGCAAGCGGGCTAGACAGTAAAACATCAGAGGCTGCTCCGAATGCTACACTCAGTGTTTCCAAAATTAGTAGACTTTATGGTCAGAAGAGACCTTCAGAGCATCTAATCTAACCCGCTGAATATCATAGGCTTACTGTATAGTACAATAGTTACTCTTTGGGCACACATATTGCAGAAAGGCATCTAGTCTTCATTCAATGACATCAAGAGATGGAGAATCCACCACTTTCCCTTTTAGTGAGGGCCAGGGGGCTCCATTTCCCCTTCCACTAGCTCCCCATTTACAGTGAGCCAGAGCAGTACCTGCAGCAGGGAGCGGGAGTTGCTGAAGGCCTCAGAGGAACAGCCCCTGCAGTGTCTCAGGCACCTGGCGCAAGTGCCGGATGATGCGGAGCTGGTGCATCACTTTGGCCGTGACGTCCTCCTTCTGCAAGGGAACGAGAACCTGTCAGAGACTCAAAGGTCCCGAGGAATCAGGGGGAATTAAGGGCACCTGGAACCAGCAGTATTTCCACCCACCACCTGCCCACCGCTGAGGGATGAATTCACCTCCTGAACCCCAGAATGGAGTCTTCTTGTCCTTTCTAGTATCCTCCAGTGCCAACCCCCCTCCTTGTAGGATTAGCTCCTGCTACCTCCCCGTCAGTGTTCTTCACAGCTGTTCCACCTCCAAACCAAACCTCAAGTTATCAGAACCCTCTTCTGCACCCCCAACCAGGTTCGGCATCGAGGCGGCTCTAGCGGGGGGGCAGGAGGGATTCTGCCAGAAGTGAAGTGGGTTGAGGGGAGGTTGAGATCTTGCCCCAAGTCATCCCAGACACTAATGCTAAGCCACAGGATGGCAGCATCTAGTGTCAGTGGAGTCCAAGCACTATTTCAACCATACAGTTTTGGATGAACTCCCCACAAGGGGAGGTGAAGAGCACCCCCAGCAACACACACACAAACACACACACACACACACACACACCACTCATGGTGGTGAAAGGGGAACAGGAGAAAGGACAAAAGAAGTAAGAGATGAAGAGAAAGGAAGGAGGGATGGAGGAAAAGGTAAAACGAAAAGGACAAACCCTAATGTCCCCAGTGATTCTACGGGACAAAATCCCAGGGAGGGAATAAAATTCTGCCATCAGATCCATTCTGGATCAGACTGAGCAGGTTCCAAAACCTCTTGGAGGCTCTTACCTTCTAAATAGGGACGTCTGTTTTCTAGGAAAATCCGTCAAAAGGAAAGGAGAAAACTCGAAAGAGGCTCCTGCTCACACTCACATACGTCAACCCTAACACTCTCTCAGTCCTCAAAGAGAGACCTCGAGAAGGAGACTTGCTGAAGCAAAGCCATAGGGGTCTCTGAGGTTTCCCTGGCCCTGTGCTCCTGTCCTGCCAGGCTGATGTCAGCATCTCTCTCGGAGGTCACCACCTCCCTAACACCTTTGACCAATAGGCTGACGTCCTGCAAAAGGCCTTTGTGATATCACTGCCACACCCACCCTTCCCCGGAAGTGCTAATGTCCTGTTGCTGGGCTGACACTTTGAAGGTTTCAGCTACTCTCTGTGGATCACCCCACTCAATGCCTGTTCATTCTAGGAAGCAAGCCGGCTAGACAGTAAAACATCAGAGGCTGCTCCCAATGCTACACATGGGCCTGGTCTACACTACGGGTTTAGGTCGACTTTAGCGGCGTTAAACCGAATTAAGCCTGGACACGTCCACACAACGAAGCCCTTTCTTTCGACTTAAAGGGTCCTTTAAACCGGTTTCTTTACACCACCTCTGACGAGGGGATTAGCGATAAAACCGGTCTTTGCGGGTCGGAATTGGGGTAGTGTGGACGGAATTCGACGTTATTGGCCTCCGGGAGCTATCCCACAGTGCTTCATTGTGACCGCTCTGGAGAGCACTCTCAACTCAGATGCACTGACCAGGTAGACAGGAAAAGACCCGCGAAGGTTTGAATTTCATTTCCTGTTTGCCCAGCGTGGAGAGCACAGGTGACCCCGCAGAGCTCATCAGCACAGGTAACCGTGATGGAGTCCTCCCAGGATCACAAAAGAGCTCCAGCAGGGACCGAACGGGAGGTACGAGATCTGCTCGCCATATGGGGAGATGAAGCAGTGATAGCTGAACTCCGTAGCAGTAAAAGAAATGGAAAAGTATTAGAAAAGATCTCCAAGGCCATGAAGGACCGAGGCCATAACAGGGACACACAGCAGTGCCGCGTGAAAATTAAGGAGCTACGGCAAGCTTACCACAAAGCCAGAGAAGCAAACGGAAGGTCCGGGGCAGAGCCGCAAACTTGCCGCTGCTACACGGAGCTGCATGCGATCCTAGGGGGTGCAGCCACCACTACCCCAACCGTGTGCTATGACTCTCTCACTGGAGAAACACACAGGGAAGACTGTTCAGGGAACGAGGAAGATGACGATGGAGGTACTGTAGGTAGCTCACAGCAGCAAGGAAGCGGAGAAACCGGTTTCCCCAACAGCCAGGATATGTTTGTGACCCTGGACCTGGAACCAGTAACCCCCGAACTCACCCAAGACCCTCAGGGCACACAGGAGACCTCTGGTGAGTGTAACTTTGTAACTATTTGTAAACATTACAAAAAAAAAGCAAGCGTGTTTAATGATTACTTTGCCCTGGCAATCGCGGCCAGTACATCTACTGGAAAAGTCTGTTAACGTGTATGGGGATGGAGCGGAAATCCTCCAGGGACATCTCCAGAAAGCTCTCCTGGTTGAAATGGGGTGATTTTATTAAGGGGACATTCAGAGGCGCCCGTTCCTGCTCTTCTGACCAGAAATGTTCCCCGCTGTTAACCACGCGGTGGGGGGAGGGGTGAAGTGATCATCCCAGAGAATCGTGTGTGTGTGTGGGGGGGGGGGTTTACTTGTGTTTGTGCCGCATGTTAACCGGGAAACCACAGCCCCCTCCTTTTACATTGAAACCCCATTTTAAATGGACAACCCAATTCATCCTTGATATGGGAAATGCGCTGCTGTTTGCAACCTTTCCCGCATGTTAAGAAGGTTAAAAAAGCCAAAACACTGTGGCCTACGATGGCTGCCTGCAAGCCGAAATATGCGACCTTGTAATGAAAGAGTGTACCCATTGTTCTCTAAAATGTGTCTTTTTTAACCACCTCTCCCTTCTCCTCCGCCAGCTGCAAATGTTTCTCCTTCGCAGAGGCTCGTGAACATTAGAAAGAGAAAACGTAGGACGAGGGACGAGATGTTCACGGAGCTCCAGATGTCCGCCCAGGCTGATAGAGCACAGCAAAATGCGTGGAGGCAGTCAATGACGGAGATGAGAAAAGCCCAATATGAACGAGAGGAGAGGTGGCGGGCTGAATCGCGGGAAGAACAGAGCAAGTGGCGGGCTGAAGACGATAGGTGGCGTCAGCTTGCAGACAGACGGCAAGAGGCAATGCTCCGTCTGCTGGAGCATCAAACTGATATGCTCGAGCGTATGGTTGAGTTGCAGGAAAGGCAGCAGGAGCAGAGACCGCCGCTACAGCCCCTGTGTAACCAACAGCCCTCCTCCCCAAGTTCCATAGCCTCCTCACCCAGACGCCCAAGAACGCGGTGGGGGGGCCTCCGTCCACCCAGTCACTCCACCCCAGATGATTGCCCAAGCATCAGAAGGCTGGCCTTCAATAAGAGTTAAAGTTTTAAAATGCAGTGTGTCCTTTTCCATCCCTCCTCCCCCACCCATCCCAGGCTACCTTGGCAATTATCCCCCTACCTCTGTAAGGAACTAATAAAGAATGCATGAATGTTAAAAAAAAATGACTTTATTGCCTCTGCAAGCGGGAGGGGAGGGTGGGGTGGGGTGGTTGGTTTACAGGGAAGTAGAGTGAACCGGGTTGGGGGGGGGGGTTGGAGGGTTCATCAAGGAGAAACAAACAGAAGTTTCACACCGTAGCCTGGCCAGTCACAAAACTCGTTTTCAAAGCTTCTCTGATGCGCACCGCGCCCTGCTGTGCTCCTCTAACCGCCCTGGTGTCTGGCTGCGCGTAATCAGCGGCCAGGCGAGTTGCCTCAACCTCCCACCCCGCCATAAAGGTCACCCCCTTACTCTCACAGATATTGTGGAGCGCACAGCAAGTAGCAATAACAACGGGGATATTCTTTTCGCTGAGGTCTGAGCGAGTCAGTAAGCTGCGCCAGCGCGCTTTTAAACGTCCAAATGCACATTCCACCACCATTCGGCACTTGCTCAGCCTGTAGTTGAACAGGTCCTGACTCCTGTCCAGGCTGCCTGTGTACGGCTTCATGAGCCATGGCATTAAGGGGTAGGCTGGGTCCCCAAGGATCACGATAGGCATTTCAACATCCCCAATGGTCACTTTCTGGTCCGGGAAGAAAGTCCCTTCCTCCAGCTTTCGAAACAGAGCAGAGTTCCTGAAGACGCGAGCATCATGTACCTTTCCCGGCCATCCCACGTTGATGTTGGTGAAACGTCCCTTGTGATCCACCAGGGCTTGCAGCAGCATTGAAAAGTACCCCTTGCGGTTTACGTAGTCGGTGGCTTGGTGCTCCGGTGACAAGATAGGGATATGGGTTCCGTCTATGGCCCCGCCACAGTTTGGGAATCCCATTTCAGCAAAACCATCCACTATTGACTGCACGTTGCCCAGAGTCACTACCCTTGCTATCACCAGGTCTTTCATTGCCCTGGCAAATTGGATCACAGCAGCCCCCACCGTAGATTTGCCCACTCCAAATTGATTCCCGACTGACCGGTAGCTGTCTGGCGTTGCAAGCTTCCACAGGGCTATCGCCACTCGCTTCTCAACTGTGAGGGCTGCTCTCATCTTGGTATCCTGGCGTTTCAGGGCAGGGGACAGCAAGTCACAAAGTTCCATGAAAGTGCCCTTACGCATGCGAAAGTTTCGCAGCCACTGGGAATCGTCCCATACCTGCAGCACGATGCGGTCCCACCAGTCTGTGCTTGTTTCCCGGGCCCAGAATCGGCGTTCCACGGCATCAACCTGCCCCAGTGACACCATGATTTCCACATTGCTGGTGCCTGTGCCTTGTGAGAGGTCTATGTCCATGTCAATTTCCTCATCACTCTCGTCGCCGCGCTGCAATCGCCTCCTCGCCTGGTCCGGGTTTCGCCTTGGCATGTCCTGGCTCTGCATATACTCCAGGACAATGCGCGTGGTGTTCATAGTGCTCATAATTGCCGCGGTGATCTGAGCGGGCTCCATGATCCCAGTGCTAGCTATGGCGCCTGGTCAGAAAAAAGGCGCGAAAGTAGTATCTGATGGACCAGGAGAAGGAGGGAGGGCGGGAAGGAGGGAGGGCGGGAGGGAGGGAGGGCCGAGTGACGACATGGCGTACAGGTACAGGAACAGGGAGAAACACAAACAACTGTCACACAGAATGGTCCCCCCAAAGATTAAAATGAAAACCCTGGGCTTAGCAGGCCATTGATTTCACGGAGGAAGGGGAAGCATATGAATACAGAACAAATCTATTTTTTACATCTTAAGGTGACAGCCGACGGTGCAGCATGAGTGACAGCCATACCCATACCAGTATGACGATGACGGATACCAATCATAAAATACCATCATCTGCCAAAAGGCAAGGGGCTGCTGCTGTGTAGCAATGCAGCCCCACGTCTGCCAGCCCCACGTCCGCCAGCACCCAGCATCGCCCTCGGCCTCTTCTGGGTGCTTAGCAGACAATACTGGGCAATTGGCAGAAAATAGTATATTACGACTGGTAGCCATCATCATCGAAACAGTAGCATGTCTGCCCAGGTGGCCATGATTGACAGCCACACCAGTACGACGACGATGGGTACCAGTCATAATATACCATCGCCTGGCAAGGGGCTGGTGCAATGCAGCCCTACGGCTGCCAGCCCCATGGCTATCACTCATGCTACACCGTCTACCGCCAAAAGGCAGTTAGCAGCTGCTGCTGTGTAGCAATGCAGTCCCACGTCTGCCAGCACCCAGAGGACATATGGTGACGGTGAGCTCAGCTGAGCTGAGCGGGCTCCATGCTTGCCGTGATATGTTGTCTGCACAGGTAACCCAGGTAAAAAGGCGCGAATCTATTGTCTGCGTTGCTGTGACGAGGGGGGAGGGGCCTGACGACATGTACCCAGAACCGCCCGCGACACTGTTTTGCATCATCCGGGCATTGGAATCTCAACCCAGAATTCAAAGAAAAGGCGCGAACCGCTTCTCGGCTCTCTGAGCTGTGGCGCAAACGTAGTATCTGACGGACTAGGGGAAGGAGGGAGGGGGGCCGAGTGACGACATGGCGTACAGGCACAGGGAATTAAAATCAAGAACGGTGGCTGTGCATCAGGGAGAAACACAAACAACTGTCACACAGAATGTTCCCCCCAAAGATTAAACTGAAAACCCTGGGCTTAGCAGGCCGTTGATTTGACGGAGGGAGGGGGAAGCAAATGAATACAGAGCAAATCTATTTTTTACATCTTAAGACGACGGTGCAGCGAGACTGATAGCCCTCGGCATCTTTCTGGGTGCTTGGCAGCAAATACGGGGCGGCGTATGACGATGGTCTTCAGGCCTATTGCACAATCGGCTGCTCGGGGAAGACTCTGCTAACGTGCGATGACCCGACTTGTAATAGGACGGCTAATAGTCGTAATACACCATTTACTGCCAAAAGGAAAGCCCCACGGCTGCCAGCACCCAGATCGCCGATGAAGGCTACCAGTCTACTGCACCGTCTACCGCCAAAAGGCAGTTAGCAGCTGCTGCTGTGTAGCAATGCAGTCCCACGTCTGCCGACACCCAGAGGACATATGGTGACGGTGAGCTGAGCTGAGCGGGCTCCATGTTGTCTGCACAGGTAACCCAGGTAACCCAGGTAAAGAGGCGCGAATCTATTGTCTGCCGTTGCTGTGACGGGGGAGGGAGGGGCCTGACGACATGTACCCAGAACCGCCCGCGACACTGTTTTGCATCATCCGGGCATTGGGATCTCAACCCAGAATTCAAAGGGGCGGCGGAGACTGCGGGAACTGTGGGATAGCTACCCATAGTGCAATGCTCTGGAAGTCGACGCTAGCCTTGTACTGTGGACGCGGTCCGCCGACTAGAGCACCTAGAGCATTTTATTGTGTGGACACACACAATCGGCTGTATACAACCGATTTCAATAAAACCGGCTTCTATAATTTCGAACTAATTTCGTAGTGTAGACGTACCCTCAGTGTTTCCAAAATTATGGGACTTTATGGCCAGAAGAGACCTTTAGAGCATCTCATCTAACCCCTTGCATACCATAGGCTTGCTGTATAGTACAATAGTTACTTTTTGGGCACACACATTGCAGAAAGCCATCTAGTCTTCCTTCAATGACATCAAGAGATGGAGAATCCACCACTTTCCCTTTTAGTGAGTGCCAGGGGGATCCATTTCCCCTTCCACTAGCTCCCCATTTACAGGGAGACAGAGCAGTACCTGCAGCAGGGAGCGGGAGTTGCTGAAGGCCTCAGAGGCGCAGCCCCTGCAGTGTCTCAGGCACCTGGCGCAAGTGGCGGATGATGCGGGTGCATCACTTTGGCCGTGACGTCCTCATCCTGCAAGGGAACGAGAACCTGTCAGAGACTCAAACGCCCCGAGGAATCAGCGGGAATTAAGGGCACCTGGAACCAGCAGTATTTAAACTGACTACCTGCCCACCGCTGAGGGATGAATTCACCTCCTGAACCCCAGAATGGAGTCTTCTTGTCCTTTCTAGTAACCTCCAGTGCCAACCCACCACCTTGTAGGGTGAGCTCCTGCTACCTCCCCCTCAGTACCCTTGACAGCTGTTCTACCTCCAAACCACAGCTCAAGTTATCAGAACCCTCTTCTCCACCCCAACCCAGGTTGCGCAGGGAGGCGGCCCTAGCAGGGGGGGCAGGAGGGATTCTGCCAGCAGTGAAGTGGGTTGCGGGGAAGTTGAGATCTTGCCCCAAGTTGTCCCAGACACTAATGCTAAGCCACAGGATGGCAGCATCTAGTGTCAGTGGAGTCCAAGCACTATTTGAACCCGACAGTTTTGGATCAACTTCCCACAAGGGGAGGTGAAGAGCACCCCCAGCAACACACACACCACTCCTGGAGGTGGGAGGGGAACAAGAGAAAGGACAGAAGAAGTAAGAGATGAAGAGAAAGGAAGGAGGGATGGAGGAAAAGGTAAAACGAAAAGGACAAACCCTAGTGTCCCCAGTGATTCCACGGGACAAAATTCCAGGGAGGGAAGAAAATTCTGCCACCTTAAACTACTGTTTTCCATGCCGAGAATTCAGCTGGCACCAGATGGATCAGACTGAGCAGGTTCCAAAACCTCTTGGAGGCTCTTACCTTCTAATTTTCAAGTAAAATCAGTAAAAGGAAAGGAGAAAACTCGAAAGAGGCTCCTGCTCGCACTCACATACGTCAACCCTAACACTCTCTCAGTCCTCAAAAAGAAACCTCGAGAAGGAGACTTGCTGAAGCAAAGCCACAGGGGTCTCTGAGGTTTCCCTGGTCGTAAGCCCCTGTCCTCCCTGGCTGAAGACAGCATCTCGCTCTGAGGTCACCACCTCCCTAACACCTTTGACCAGTACGCTGAGATCCTAGAAAAAGCCTTTGTGATATCACTGCCACATCCAACCAAACCCTAAAGTGCTCATGTCCTGCTGCTGGCCTGACACTTTGAAGGTTTGAGCTACGCTCTGTGGATCACACCACAAAATTCATCTTCATTCTAGGAAGCAAGCTAGCTAGACAGTAAAACATCAGAGGCTGCTCCCAATACTACACTCAGTGTTTCCAAAAGTAGGAGACTTTCTGGCCAGAAGAGACCTTTACAGCATCTCATCTAACCCCCTCCATATCATAGGCTTCCAGTATAGTACAATAGTTACTTTTTGGGCACACACATTCCAGAAAGGCATCTAGTCTTCAATCAATGACATCAAGAGTTGGAGAATCCACCACTTTCCCTTTTAGTGAGTGCCAGGGGGCTCCATTTCCCCTTCCACTAGCTCGCCATTTACAGGGAGACAGAGCAGTACCTGCAGCAGGGAGAGGGAGTTGCTAAGGCCTCAGAGGAACAGCCCCTGCAGTGTCTCAGGCACATGGCGTAAGTGCCGGATGATGCGGAGCTGGTGCATCCCTTTGGCCGTGACGTCCTCCTGCTGCAAGGGAACGAGAACCTGTCAGAGACTCAAATGCCCCGAGGAATCAGGGGGAATTAAGGGCACCGGGAACAAGCAGTATTTACACCCAGCACCTGCCCACCACTGAGGGATGAATTCACCTCCTGAACCCCAGAATGGAGTCGTCTTCTCCTTTCTAGTAATCTCCAGTGCCAACCCCCGTCCTTGTAGGGTGAGCTCCTGCTACCTCCCCCTCAGTGCCCTTGACAGCTGTTCCACCTCCAAACCACAGCTCAAGTTATCAGAACCCTCTTCTCCACCCCCACCCAGGTTGGGCAGGGAGGCGGCTCTAGCAGGGGGGGCAGGTGGGATTCTGGCAGCAGTGAACTGGGTTGCGGGGAGGTTGAGATCTTGCCCCAAGTCATCCCAGACACTAATGCTAAACCACACGATGGCAGCATCTAGTGTCAGTGGAGTCCAAGCACTATTTCAACCATACAGTTTTGGATCAACTCCCAACAAGGGGAGGTGAAGAGCACCCCCAGCAACACACACACACACACACACACACACACACACACACACACACACACACACACACATATACCACTCCTGGTGGTGGGAGGGGAACAAGAGAAAGGACAAAAGAAGTAAGAGATAAAGAGAAAGGAAGGAGGGGTGGAGGAAAAGGTAAAACGAAAAGGACAAACCCTAATGTCCCCAGTGATTCTACGGCACAAAATCCCAGGTGAGCTATAAAATTCTGCCACCTTGAACTAGTGTTTTCCATGCCTAGAATTCAGCTGGCACCAGATGGATCAGACTGCAGGCTGAGCAGGTTAAAAACCTCTCCAAGGTTCTTACCTTCTCAACAGGCACGTCTGTTTTCTAGTAAAATCAATAAAAGGAGAAACTCGAAAGAGGTTCCTCCTCGCACTCACATACTTGAACCCTAATACTCTCTGAGTCCTAAAAAGGGAGACCTCGAGAAGGAGACTTGCTAAAGCAAAGCCAAAGGGGTCTCTGAGGTTTCCCTGGTCCTGCGCTCCTGTCCTGCCTGGCTGATGTCAGCATCTCTCTCTCAGGTAACCACCTCCCTAACACCTTTGACCCATAGGCTGAGGTCCAGGATAAGGCCTTTGTGATATCACTGCCACACCCAACCAAACCCTAAAGTGCTAATGTCCTGCTACTGGCCTGACACTTTGAAGGTTTGAGCTACTCTCTGTGGATCACCCCACTCAATACATCCTCATTCTAGGAAGCAAGCGGGCTAGACAGTAAAACATCAGAGGCTGCTCCCAATGCTACACTCAGTGTTTCCAAAATTAGTAGACTTTATGGTCAGAAGAGACCTTTAGAGCATCTAATCTAACCCGCTACATATCATAGGCTTACTGTATAGTACAATAGTTACTCTTTGGGCACACACATTCCAGAAAGGCATCTAGTCTTCCTTCAAAGACATCAAGAGATGGAGAATCCACCACTTTCCCTTTTAGTGAGGGCCAGGGGGCTCCATTTCCCCTTCCACTAGCTCCCCATTTACAGTGAGCCAGAGCAGTACCTGCACCAGGGAGCAGGAGTTGCTGAAGGCCTCAGAGGAACAGCCCCTGCAGTGTCTCAGGCACCTGGCGCAAGTGCCGGATGATATGGAGCTGGTGCATCACTTTGGCCGTGACGCCCTCCTGCTGCAAGGGAACGAGAACCTGTCAGAGACTCAAAGGCCCCGAGGAATCAGGGGGAATTAAGGGCACCTGGAACCAGCAGTATTTCCACCCACCACCTGCCCACCACTGAGGGATGAATTCACCTCCTGAATCCCAGAATGGAGTCTTCTTGTCCTTTCTAGTAACCTCCAGTGCCAATCCCCCTCCTTCTAGGGTGAGCTCCTGCTACCTCCCCCTCAGTGTCCTTTACAGCTGTTCCACCTCCAAACCACAGCTTAAGTCATCAGAACCCTCTTCTCCACCCCCACCCAGGTTGGGCAGGGAGGCGGCTCTAGCAGGGGGGGCAGGAGGGATTCTGCCAGCAGTGAAGTGGTTTGCGGGGAGGTAGAGATCTTGCCCCAATCATCCCAGACACTAATGCTAAGCCACAGGATGGCAGCATCTAGTGTCATTGGAGTTCAAGCACTATTTCAACCCCACAGTTTTGGATCAACTTCCCACAAGGGGAGGTGAAGAGCACCCCCAGCAACACACACACACACACACACACACACACACACACACACACACACACACACACACACACACACACACCACTCCTGGTGGTGGCAGGTGAACAGGAGAAAGGACAAAAGAAGTAAGAGATGAAGAGAAAGGAAGGAGGGATGGAGGAAAAGGTAAAACGAAAATGACAAACACTAATGTCCCCTGTGATTCTACGGGACAAAATCCCACAGAGGGAATAAAATTCTGCCACCTTAACCTAGTGTTTTCCATGCCTAGAATTCAGCTGGCACCACGTGGATCAGACTGAGCAGCTGCCAAAACCTCTTGGAGGCTCTTACCTTCTAAACAGGGACGTCTGTTTTCTAGTAAAATCCGTCAAAGGAAAGGAGAAAACTCCAAAGAGGCTCCTGCTCGCACTCACACATGTGAACACTAATACTCTCTCAGTCCTCAAAGAGAGACCTCGAGAAGGAGACTTGCTGAAGCAATAACAGACACTTGGTGGGATAACTCACATGACTGGAGTACTGTCATGGATGGATATAAACTGTTCAGGAAGGACAGGCAGGGCAGAAAAGGTGGGGGAGTTGCATTGTATGTAAGAGAGGAGTATGAGTGCTCAGAGGTCCGGTATGAAACTGTAGAAAAACCTGAGAGTCTCTGGATAAAGTTGAGAAGTGTGAGCAACAAGGGGGATGTCACGGTTGGAGTCTGCTATAGACCACCAGACCAGGGGGATGAGGTGGACGAGGCTTTCTTCTGGCAACTAGCAGAAGTTGCTAGATCGCAGGCCCTGGTTCTCATGGGAGACTTTAATCACCCTGATATCTGCTAGGAGAGCAATACAGCGGTGCACAGACAATCCAGGAAGTTTTTGGAAAGTGTAGGGCACAATTTCCTGGTGCAAGTGCTGGAGGAACCAACTAGGGGCAGAGCTTTTCTCAACCTGCTGCTCACAAACAGGGAAGAATTAGTAGGGGAAGCAAAAGTGGATGGGAACCTGGGAGGCAGTGACCATGAGATGGTCGAGTTCAGGATCCTGACACAAGGAAGAAAGGAGAGCAGCAGAATACGGACCCTGGACTTCAGAAAAGCAGACTTTGACTCCCTCAGGGAACAGATGGGCAGGATCCCCTGGGAGAATAACATGAAGGGCAAAGGGGTCCAGGAGAGCTGGCTGTATTTTAAAGAATCCTTATTGCGGTTGCAGGAACAAACCATCCCGATGTGTAGAAAGAATAGTAAATATGGCAGGCGACCAGCTTGGCTAAACAGTGAAATCCTTGCTGATCTTAAACGCAAAAAAGAAGCTTACAAGAAGGGGAAGATTGGACAAATGACCAGGGAGGAGTATAAAAATATTGCTCAGGCATGCAGGAGTGAAATCAGGAAGGCCAAATCACACTTGGAGTTGCAGCTAGCAAGAGATGTTAAGAGTAACAAGAAGGGTTTCTTCAGGTATGTTAGCAACAAGAAGAAAGTCAAGGAAAGTGTGGGCCCCTTACTGAATGAGGGAGGCAACCTAGTGACTGAGGATGTGGAAAAAGCTAATGTACTCAATGCTTTTTTTGCCTCTGTCTTCACGAACAAGGTCAGCTCCCAGACTGCTGCACTGGGCAGCACAATATGGCGAGAAGGTGACCAGCCCTCTGTGGAGAAAGAAGTGGTTCGGGACTATTTAGAAAAACTGGACGTGCACAACTCCATGGGGCTGGATGCGCTGCATCCGAAGGTGCTAAAGGACTTGGCGGATGAGATTGCACAGCCATTAGCCATTATTTTTGAAAACTCATGGCGATCGAGGGAGGTCCCGGATGACTGGAAAAAGGCTAATGTAGTGCCCATCTTTAAAAAAGGGAAGGAGGAGGATCCGGGGAACTACAGGCCAGTCAGCCTCACCTCAGTCCCTGGAAAAATCATGGAGCAGGTCCTCAAGGAATCAATTATGAAACACTTAGAGGAGAGGAAAGTGATCAGGAACAGTCAGCATGGATTCACCAAGGGGAAGTCGTGCCTGACTAACCTAATTGCCTTCTATGATGAGATAACTGGCTCTGTGGATGAGGGGAAAGCAGTGGATGTGTTATTCCTTGACTTTAGCAAAGCTTTTGATACGCTCTCCCACAGTATTCTTGCCACCAAGTTAAAGAAGTATGGGATGGATGAATGGACTGTAAGGTGGATAGAAAGCTGGCTGGATCGTCGGGCTCAACGGGTAGTGATCAATGGCTCCATGTCTAGTTGGCAGCCGGTTTCAAGCGGAGTAGTGCCCCAAGGGTCGGTCCTGGGGCCGGTTTTGTTTAATATCTTTATTAATGATCTGGAGGATGGTGTGGACTGCACTCTCAGCAAGTTTGCAGATGACACTAAACTAGGAGGCGTGGTAGATACGCTAGAGGGTAGGGATCGGATACAGAGGGACCTAGACAAATTAGAGGATTGGGCCAAAAAAAACCTGATGAAGTTCAACAAGGACAAGTGCAGAGTCCTGCACTTAGGATGGAAGAATCCCATGCACTGCTACAGACTAGGGACCGAATGGCTAGGTAGCAGTTCTGCAGAAAAGGACCTAGGGGTCACAGTGGACGAGAAGCTGGATATGAGTCAACAGTGTGCTCTTGTTGCCAAGAAGGCTAACGGCATTTTGGGCTGTATAAGTAGAGGCATTGCCAGCAGATCGAGGAACGTGATCGTTCCCCTTTATTCGACATTGGTGAGGCCTCATCTGGAATACTGTGTCCAGTTTGGGGCCTGTGGAAGCAGAGAAAGAGCTCACAGGAAGGGGATGCAATGCATGACAGTTCGTTAGCAAGAGTTAGGCTAACTGTAACCCTAATAACGCGAGATTTGTAGAAGCGAGGAATGTGTGAGGCGGGTGAGAAAGAACTGTGTAAGAAGTCATTATGACCTGGTATAGATAAGGTGTAGAAGACCTTGTGTAGATAAGGTATAGAAAATATTGTATGTTGGCAAGAGTCAAAACAAGTGAAGAAATGAGATATCAAGATGGCCTATGTATAAACAAAACGCAGCTGTCCCTCGTTATTTCTGTAATGAAAGGTATAAATGCTTGCTGTAATTAGTTACCTGGGAGAGACCTGCTTAGCTCTCTCCCTCTGGGCAATTGTGAGAGTTAATAAAGCATCTGACTTGCTGTACCTAAACAAATAGTGAGAACTCTGTTTTTCTCCGACAGGCCCCACACTACAAGAAGGATGTGGAAAAATTGGAAAGAGTCCAGTGGAGAGCAACAAAAATGATTAGGGGTCTGGAGCACATGACTTATGAGGAGAGGCTGAGGGAACTGGGATTGTTTAGTCTCCAGAAGAGAAGAATGAGGGGGGATTTGATAGCAGCCTTCAACTACGTGAAGGGGGGTTCCAAAGAGGATGGAGCTCGGTTGTTCTCAGTGGTGGCAGATGACAGAACAAGGAGCAATGGTCTCAAGTTGCAGTGGGGGAGGTCCAGGTTGGATATTAGGAAACACTATTTCACTAGGAGGGTGGTGAAGCACTGGAATGCGTTAACTAGGGAGGTGGTGGAGTCTCCTTCCTTGGAGGTTTTTAAGGCCCGGCTTGACAAAGCCCTGGCTGGGATGATTTAGTTGGGAATTGGTCCTGCTTTGAGGACGGGGTTGGAGTAGATGACCTCTTGAGGTCCCTTCCAACCCTGATATTCTATGATTCTATGAAAGTCACAGGGGTCTCTGAGGTTTCCCTGGCCCTAAGCCCCTGTCCTGCCTGGCTGATGTCAGCATCTCTCTCTGAGGTTACCACCTCCCTAACACCTTTGACCAATAGGCTGACGTCCTGCAAAAGGCCTTTGTGATATCACTGCCACACCCACCCTTCCCCGGAAGTGCTAATGTCCTGCTGCTGGCCTGACACTTTGAAGGTTTCAGCTACTCTCTGTGGATCACCCCACTCAATGCCTGTTCATTCTAGGAAGCAAGCCGGCTAGACGGTAAAACATCAGAGGCTGCTCCCAATGCTACACACAGTGTTTCCAAAATTAGTAGACTTTATGGCCACAAGAGACCTTTAGAGCATCTCATCTAACCCCTTGCATACCATAGGCTTGCTGTATAGTACAATAGTTACTTTTTGGGCACACACATTGCAGAAAGGCATCTAGTCTTCCTTCAATGACATCAAGAGATGGAGAATCCACCACTTTCCCTTTTAGTGAGTGCCAGGGGGCTCCATTTCCCCTTCCACTAGCTCCCCATTTACAGTGAGCCAGAGCAGTACCTGCAGCAGGGAGCGGGAGTTGCTGATGGCCTCAGAGGCACAGCCCCTGCAGTGTCTCAGGAATCTGGCGCAAGTGCCGGATGATGCGGAGCTGGTGCATCACTTTTGGCCGTGACGTCCTCCTGCTGCAAGGGAACGAGAACCTGTCCGAGACTCAAACGCCCCGAGGAATCAGCGGGAATTAAGGGCACCTGGAACCAGCACTACTTCCACCCATCACCTGCCCACCACTGAGGGATAAATTCACCTCCTGAACCCCAGAATGGAGTCTTCTTGTCCTTTCTAGTAACCTCCAGTGCCAACCCCCCTCCTTGAAGGATGAGCTCCTGCTATCTCCCCCTCAGTGCCCTTGACAGCTGTTCCACCTCCAAACCACAGCTCAAGTTATTAGTACCTTTGGACACAGACTGGCTAACCTAGTGAGGAGGACTTTAAACTAGGTTCGACGGGGACAGGTGAGCAAAGCCCACAGGTAAGTGGGGAACATGGAGACCGGGGAGATGGGTCAAAAACGAGAGGGAGTGTGGGCTATATTGTCAGAGGGAAAGGAGGGTCAGGACAAAACTGGGAGGAAAGATCAAACCAGTATCTTAGATGCCTATATATAAATGCGAGAAGTATGGGAAATAAGCAGGAAGAACTGGAAGTGCTAATAAATAAATACAACTATGACATTGTTGGCATCACTGAAACTTGGTGGGATAATACACATGATTGGAATGTTGGTGTGGATGGGTACAGCTTGCTCAGGAAGGATAGACAGGGGAAAAAGGGAGGAGGTGTTGCCTTGTATATTAAAAATGTACACACTTGGACTGAGGTAGAGATGGACATAGGAGACGGAAATGTTGAGAGTCTCTGGGTTAGGCTAAAAGGGGTAAAAAACAAGGGAGATGTCATGCTAGGAGTCTACTACAGGCCACCTAACCAGGTGGAAGAGGTGGATGAGGCTTTTTTTAAGCAACTAACAAAATCATCCAAAGCCCAAGATTTGGTGGTGATGGGGGACTTCAACTATCCGGCTATATGTTGGGAAAATAACACAGCGGGGCACAGACTATCCAACAAATTCCTGGACTGCATTGGAGACAACTTTTTATTTCAGAAGGTTGAAAAAGCTACTGGGGGGAAGCTGTTCTAGACTTGATTTTAACAAATAGGGAGGAACTCGTTGAGAATTTGAAAGTAGAAGGCAGCCTGGGTGAAAGTGATCATGAAATCATAGAGTTTGCAATTCTAAGGAAGGGTAGAAGGGAGAACAGCAAAATAGAGACAATGGATTTCAGGAAGGCAGATTTTGGTAAGCTCAGAGAGCTGATAGGTAAGGTCCCATGGGAATCAAGACTGAGGGGAAAAACAACTGAGGAGAGTTGGCAGTTTTTCAAAGGGACACTATTAAGGGCCCAAAAGCAAGCTATTCCGCTGGTTAGGAAAGATAGAAAATGTGGCAAAAGACCACCTTGGCTTAACCATGAGATCTTGCATGATCTAAAAAATAAAAAGGAGTCATATCAAAAATGGAAACTGGGACAGATTACAAAGGATGAATATAGGCAAACAACACAGGAATGCAGGGGCAAGATTAGAAAGGCAAAGGCACAAAATGAGCTCAAACTAGCTACGGGAATAAAGGGAAACAAGAAGACTTTTTATCAATACATTAGAAGCAAGAGGAAGACCAAAGACAGGGTAGGCCCACTGCTTAGTGAAGAGGGAGAAACTGTAACAGGAAACTTGGAAATGGCGGAGATGCTTAATGACTTCTTTGTTTCGGTCTTCACCGAGAAGTCTGAAGGAATGCCTAACATAGTGAATGCTAATGGGAAGGGGGTAGGTTTAGCAGATAAAATAAAAAAAGAACAAGTTAAAAATCACATAGAAAAGTTAGATGCCTGCAAGTCACCCGGGCCTGATGAAATGCATCCTAGAATACTCAAGGAGCTAATAGAGGAGGTATCTGAGCCTCTAGCTATTATCTTTGGAAAATCATGGGAGACGGGAGAGATTCCAGAAGACTGGAAAAGGGCAAATATAGTGCCCATCTATAAAAAGGGAAATAAAAACAACCCAGGAAACTACAGACCCCAGTGAGTTTAACTTCTGTGCCAGGGAAGATAATGGAGCAAGTAATTAAGGAAATCATCTGCAAACACTTGGAAGGTGGTAAGGTGATAGGGAACAGCCAGCATGGATTTGTGAAGAACAAATCATGTCAAACCAATCTGATAGCTTTCTTTGATAGGATAACGAGCCTTGTGGATAAGGGTGAGGCTGTGGATGTGGTATACCTAGACTTTAGTAAGGCATTTGATACGGTCTCGCATGATATTCTTATTGATAAACTAGGCAAATACAATTTAGATGGGGCTACTATAAGGTGGGTGCCTAACTGGCTGGATAACCGTACTCAGAGAGTTGTTATTAATAGTTCCCAATCCTGCTGGAAAGCCATAACGAGTGGGGTATCGCAGGGGTCTGTTTTGGGACCGGCGCTGTTCAATATCTTCATCAACGACTTAGATATTGGCATAGAAAGTACGCTTATTAAGTTTGCGGATGATACCAAACTGGGAGGGATTGCAACTGCTTTGGAGGACAGGGTCATCATTCAAAATGATCTGGACAAATTGGAGAAATGGTCTGAGTTAAAGAGGATGAAGTTTAACAAAGACAAATGCAAAGTGCTCCACTTAGGAAGGAACAATCAGTTTCACACATACAGAATGGGAAGAGACTGTCTAGGAAGGAGTACGGCAGAAAGGGATCTAGGGGTTATAGTGGACCACAAGCTAAATATGAGTCAACAGTGTGATGCTGTTGCAAAAAAAGCAAACCTGATTCTGGGATGTATTAACAGGTGTGTTGTGAGCAAGACACGAGAAGTCATTCTTCCGCTCTACTCTGCTCTGGTTAGGCCTCAGCTGGAGTATTGGGTCCAGTTCTGGGCACCGCATTTTAAAAAAGATGTGGAGAAATTGGAAAGGGTCCAGAGAAGAGCAACAAGAATGATTAAAGGTCTTGAGAACATGACCTATGAAGGAAGGCTGAAAGAATTGGCTTTGTTTAGTTTGGAAAAGAGAAGACTGAGAGGAGACATGATAGCAGTTTTCAGGTATTTAAAAGGGTGTCATAAGGAGGAGGGAGAAAACTTGTTCACCTTAGCCTCTAAGGATAGAACCAGAAGCAATGGGTTTAAACTGTAGGAAGGGAGGTCTAGGTTGGACATTAGGAAAAAGTTCCTAACTGTCAGGGTGGTTAAACACTGGAATAAATTGCCGAGGGAGGTTGTGGAATCTCCATCTCTTGAGATATTTAAGAGTAGGTTAGATAAATGTCTATCAGGGATGGCCTAGATGGTATTTGGTCCTGCCATGCGGGCAGGGGACTGGACTCGATGCCCTCTCGAGGTCCCTTCCAGTCCTAGAATCTATGAATGTATGAAAAAAACACTGTTCTCCACCCCCACCCAGGTTGGCCAGGGAGGCGGCTCTAGCAGGGGGGGCAGGAGGGATTCTGGCAGAAGTGAAGTGGGTTGCGGGGAAGTTGAGATCTTGCCCCAAGTCATCCCAGACACTAATGCTAAGCCACACGATGGCAGCATCTAGTGTCAGTGGAGTCCAAACACTATTTCAACCCCACAGTTTTCGATGAACTTCCCACAAGGGGAGGTGATGAGCACCCCCAGCAACACACACACACACACACACACACACACACACACACACACACACACACACACACACACACACACACACACACACACACACACACACACACACACACACACAACTCCTGGTGGTGGGAGGGGAACAGGAGAAAGGACAAAAGAAGTAAGAGATGAAGAGAAAGGAAGGAGGGATGGAGGAAAAGGTAAAACAAAAAGGACAAACCCTAATGTCCCCAGTGATTCTACGGCACAAAATCCAAGGGATGGAATAAAATTCTGCCATCTTAAACTACTGTTTTCCATGCCTAGAATTCAGCTGGCACCAGATGGATCAGACTGAGCAGCTGCCAAAACCTCTTGGAGGCTCTTACCTTCTAAACAGGGACGTCTGTTTTCTAGTAAAATCAGTAAAAGGAAAGGAGAAAACTCGAAAGAGGCTCCTGCTCGCACTTAAATACGTGAACACTCTCTCAGTCCTCAAAAAGAAACCTTGAGAAGGAGACTTGCTGAAGCAAAGCCACAGGGGTCTCTGAGGTTTCCCTGGTCGTAAGGCCCTGTCCTCCCTGGCTGAAGACAGCATCTCTCTCTGAAGTCACCAGCTCCCTAACACCTTTCACCAGTACGCTGAGGTCCTTGAAAAAGCCTTTGTGATATCACTGCCACACTCAACCAAACCCTAAAGTGCTCATGTCCTGCTGCTGGCCTGACAGTTTGAAGGTTTGAGCTACGCTCTGTGGATCACCCCACAAAATTCGTCTTCATTCTAGGAAGCAAGCTAGCTAGACAGTAAAACATCAGTGGCTGCTCCCAATGCTACACTCAGTGTTTCCAAAAGTAGGAGACTTTCTGGCCAGAAGAGACCTTTACAACATCTCATCTAACCCCCTCCATATCATAGGCTTCCAGTATAGTACAATAGTTACTTTTTGGGAACACACATTCTGGAAAGGCATCTAGTCTTCATTCAATGACATCAAGAGATGGTGAATCCACCACTTTCCCTTTTAGTGAAAGGGGGAGGTGAAGAGCACCCCCAGGAATACACAGACACACACACACACACACCACTCCTGGTGGTGGGAGGGGAACAAGAGAAAGGACAAAAGAAGTAAGAGATGAAGAGAAAGGAAGGAGGGATGGAGGAAAAGGTAAAAGGAAAAGGACAAACCCTAATGTCCCCATGTCGGACATCAGGAATGGTAACATACATAAGCCAGTATGTGAAAACTTCAATCTCCCTGGTCATTCTATTACAGATTTAAAAGTCACTATCATTGAACAAAAAAAACTTCAGAAACAGACTTCAAAGAGAAACAGCAGAACTAAAATTCATTTGCAAATTCAACACCATTAATCTGGGCTTGAATAGGGACTGGGAGTGGCTGGCTCACTACAGAAGCAGCTTTTCCTCTCCTGGAATTGACACCTCCTCATCTATTATTGGGAGTGGACTACATCCACCCTGATTTTTGAATTGGCCCTGTCAACACTGGTTCTCCACTTGTGAAGTAACTCCCTGCTCTCCATGTGTCAGTATATAATGCCTGCATCTGTAACTTTCACTCTATGCATCCGAAGAAGTGAGGTTTTTACTCACGAAAGCTTATGCCCAAATAAATCTGTTAGTCTTTAAGGTGCCACCAGACTCCTTGTTGTTTTTGTAGATACAGACTAACATGGCTACCCCCTGATACTTGACACCATGCAAGGCACTAAATTTAGCCGTATGGAGTGGAAATCCATCAACCTCAACAAAAAACTTGCACAGATACAGACAGACATCATCTTCCTCTCCAAATGCAAACAGATGGACATCATACCAAAAGGACGGAAGGTAAAAAATCCATTGCAATCAACATGCTACACTGAGTATGGTGAGAGATTGTGCCACACACTCTCTCGAAGAAACTGAGGAACCACCTGATCAGCATCCTGTACAGCAGACAGGAGAAGATCAAGAATGAGCTCTCAGAACTGGAGACTCTCATACAATACCAGCCTTCTACACAAACTTCCACGTGGCTGGACTTTACAAAAATGAGACAAGCCATTTACAATGCACACTTCACTTCTCTACAGAGGAAAAAGGACTGTAAGCTATCTAAACTAATACCTGCCACTAGGGGCTATAACAATGGTACCCTCAACTCATCTAACAACATTGTCAATCTTTCCAACCACACGCTTAGCCCAGCAGAAGAGTCTGTCCTATCTCGGGGACTCTCTTTCTGTCCCACCGTCCCCACGAACATGATACAGTTCTGCGGTGATCTGGAAGCCTACTTTCCTCGTCTCCGACTCAAGGAATATTTTCAACGCACCACTGAACAGTGCACTGACCCACAGGAACCCTCCTACCAACACTACAAAAAGAAGAATTCTGCGTGGACTCCTCCTGACGGTCGAAATGACAGACTGGACCTCTACATAGAGTGTTTCCGCAGACGTGCACAGGCTGAAATTGTGGACAAACAACATCACTTGTCCCATAACCTCAGCCGTACAGAACGCAATGCCATCCACAGCCTCAGAAACAACTCTGACATTATCATCAAAGGGGCTGACAAAGGAGGTGCTGTAGTCATAATGAACAGGTCAGATTATGAACAGGAGGCTGCCAGGCAACTCTCCAAGACCACATTCTACAGGCCACTATCCTCTGATCCCACTGAGGAATACCAAAAGAAACTACACCATCTGCTCAAGAAACTCCCAGCTACAGTACGGGAACAAATCTACATGGACACACTCCCAGAACCCCGACCAGGGGTATTCTATCTGCTACCCAAGATCCATAAACCCGGAAACCCTGGACGCCCCATCATCTCAGGCATTGGCACTCTGACGGCAGGATTATCTGGCTATTTGGCCTCTCTCCTCAGGCCCTATGCTACCAGCACTCCCAGCTATCTTCGAGACACCACCAACTTCCTGAGGAAACTACAATGCATTGATGTTCTTCCTGGAAACACCATCCTGGCCACCATGGATGTAGAAGAACTTTATACCAATATTCCACATGAGGATGGACTACAAGCTGTCAGGAACAGTATCCCTGATGAGGTCACAGCAAGCCTGGTGGCTGAGCTTTGTGACTTTGTCCTCACCCACAACCACTTCAGATTTGGGGACAACTTATACCTTCAAGTCAGTGGCACTGCTATGGGTACTCGCATGGCCCCACAGTATGCCAACATTTTTATGGCTGACTTAGAACAACGCTTCCTCAGCTCTCGTCCCCTAGTGCCCCTCCTCTGATTGCGCTACATTGATGACATCTTCATCATATGGACCCACGGAAAGGAGGCCCTTGAAGAATTCCACCTGGACTTCAACAATTTCCACCCCACCATCAACCTCAGCCTGGACCAGTCCACACAAGAGATCCACTTCCTGGACACTACAGTACAAATAAGTGATGGTCACATAAACACCACCCTATACCGGAAACCTACTGACCGCTATACGTACCTACATGCCTCCGGCTTCCATCCAAGACACATCACACGATCCATTGTCTACAGCCAAGCCCTAAGATACAACCGAATTTGCTCCAACCCCTCAGACAGAGACAAACACCTACAAGATCTTTATCAAGCATTCGTAAAACTACAATACCCACCTGGGGAAGTGAGGAAACAGATTGACAGAGCAAGATGGGTACCCAGAAATCACCTACTACAGGACAGGCCCAACAAGGACAATAACAGAACACCACTGGCCATCACATACAGCCCCCAGCTAAAACCTCTCCAGCGCATTATCCACGATCTACAACCTATCCTGGAAAATGATCCCTCACTCTCACAGACCTTGGGAGGCAGGCCAGTCCTCGCTTACAGACAACCCCCCAACCTGAAGCAAATACTCACCAGCAACTACACACCACACCACAGAAACACCAACCCAGGAACCTATCCCCGTAGCAAACCTCGTTGCCTACTCTGTCCCCATATCTACTCTGGCAACAGCATCAGAGGACCCAACCACATCAGCCACACCATCAGGGGCTCATTCACCTGCACATCCACTAATGTCATATATGCCATCATGTGCCAGCAATGCCCCTCTCCCATGTACATTGGCCAAACCGGACAGTCCCTCCGCAAAAGAATAAATGGACACAAATCGGACATCAGGAATGGTAACATACATAAGCCAGTAAGTGAACACTTCAATCTCCCTGGTCATTCTATTACAGATTTAAAAGTCACTATCATTGAACAAAAAAATTTCAGAAACAGACTTCAAAGAGAAACAGCAGAACTAAAATTCATTTGCAAATTCAACACCATTAATCTGGGCTTGAATAGGGACTGGGAGTGGCTGGCTCACTACAGAAGCAGCTTTTCCTCTCCTGGAATTGACACCTCCTCATCTATTATTGGGAGTGGACTACATCCACCTTGATTTTTGAATTGGCCCTGTCAACACTGGTTCTCCACTTGTGAAGTAACTCCCTGCTCTCCATGTGTCAGTATATAATGCCTGCATCTGTAACTTTCACTCTATGCATCCGAAGAAGTGAGGTTTTTACTCACGAAAGCTTATGCCCAAATAAATCTGTTAGTCTTTAAGGTGCCACCAGACTCCTTGTTATTTTCCTAATGTCCCCAGTGATTCCACGGGACAAAATCCCAGGGAGGGAATAAAATTCTGCCACCTTAAACTAGTGTTTTCCATGCCTAGAATTCAGATGGCACCAGTTGGATCAGACTGAACAGGTTACAAACCTCTCCGAGGCACTTACTTTCTCAACAGGGACTTCTGTTTTCTAGTAAAATGGGTAAAAGGAAAGGAGAAAACTCGAAAGAGGCTCCTGCTCGAACACACATACGTGAACCCTAATACTCTCTCAGTCCTCAAAGAGAGCTCGAGAAGGAGACTTGCTGAAGCAAAGCCACAGGGGTCTCTGAGGTTTCCCTGGCCCTGCACCCCTGTTTTGCCTGGCTGATGTGAGCATCTCTCTCTGAGGTCACCACCTCCCTAACAACTTTGACCAATAGGCTGAGCTCCTGCAAAAGTCCTTTGTGATGTCACTTCCACACCCACCCATCCCCTGAAGTGCTAATATCCTGCTGCTGGCCTGACACTTTGAAGGTCTGAGCTACTCTCTGTGGATCACCCCACTCAATGCGTCTTCATTCTAGGAAGCAAGCCGGTTAGACAGTAAAACATTAGAGCCTGCTCCCAATGCTACACTCAGTGTTTCCAAAATTAATACACTTTCTGGCCAGAAGAGACCTTTAGAGCATCTCATCTAACCCCCTGCATATCATAGGCTTCCTGTATAGGACAATAGTTACTTTTTGGGCACACACATTCCAGAAAGGCATCTAGTCTTCATTCAATGACATCAAGAGATGGAGAATCCACCACTTTCCCTTTTAGTGAGTGCCAGGGGGCTCCATTTCCCCTTCCACTAGCTCCCCCATTTACAGTGAGCGAGAGCAGTACCTGCAGCAGGGAGCGGGAGTTGCTGAAGGCCTCAGAGGCACAGCCCCAGCAGTGTCTCAGGCACCTGGCCCAAGTGACGGATGATGTGGAGCTGGTGCAGAACTTTGGCGGTGACGTCCTCCTGCTGCAAGGGAACGAGAACCTGTCAGAGACCGAAACGCCCCGAGGAATGAGAGGAAATTAAGGCCACCTGAAACCAGCAGTATTTCCAATCAGCACCTGCCCACCACTGAGGGATGAATTCACCTCCTGAACCCCAGAATGGAGTCTTCTTGTCCTTTCTAGTAACCTCCAGTGCCAACCCCCCTCCTTCTAGGGTGAGCTCCTGCTACCTCCCCCTCAGTGCCCTTGACAGCTGTTCCACCTCCAAACCACAGATCAAGTTATCAGAACCCTCTTCTCCACCCCCACCCAGGTTGGGCAGGGAGGCGACCACAAGGGGAGGTGAAGAGCACCCCCAGCAAAACACACGCACACACTAATCCTAATGTCCTGCTGCTGGCCTGACACTTTGAAGGTTTGAGCTACTCTCTGTGGATCAACCCACTTAATGCGTCTTCATTCTAGGAAGCAAGCCGGCTAGACAGTAAAACATCAGAGGCTGCTCCCAATGCTACACTCAGTGTTTCCAAAATTAGGAGACTTTATGTCCACAAGAGACCTTTAGAGCATCTCATCTAACGCCCTGCATATTACAGGCTTCCTGTATCGTACAATAGTTACTTTTTGGGCACACACATTCCAGAAAGGCATCTAGTCTTCATTCAATGACATCAAGAAATGGAGAATCCACCACTTTCCCTTTTAGTGAGTGCCAGGGGGCTCCATTTCCCCTTCATCCCAGCCAGGGCTTTGTCAAGCCGGGCCTTAAAAACCTCCAAGGAAGGAGACTCCACCACCTCCCTAGGTAACGCATTCCAGTCTTTCACCACCCTCCTAGTGAAATAGTTTTTCTTAATATCCAACCTGGACCTCCCGCACTGCAACTTGAGACCATTGCTCCTTGTACTGTCATCTGCCACCACTGGGAACAGCCAAGCTCCATCCTCTTTGGAACCCCCCTTCAGGTAGTTGAAGGCTGCTATCAAATCCCCTTTCATTTTTCTCTTCTGGAGACTAAACAATCCCAGTTCCCTCAGCCTCTCGTCATAACTCATGTGCTCCAGACCCCTAATCATTTTTGTTGCCCTCCGTTGGACTCTTTCTGAGACTAAAACGCCCCGAGGAATCAGGGGGAATTAAGGCCACCTGGAACCAGTAGTATCTCCACCCAGCACCTGCCCACCACTCAGGGATGAATTCACCTCCTGAACCCCAGAATGGAGTCGTCTTCTCCTTTTTAGTAACCTCCAGTGCAAACCCCCCTCCTTGAGGGATGAGCTCCTGCTACCTCCCCCTCAGTGCCCTTGACAGCTGTTGCACCTCCAAACCACACCTCAAGTTATCAGAACCCTCTTCTCCACCCCCACCCAGGTTGGGCAGAGAGGCGGATCTAGGAGGGGGAGCAGGAGGGATTCTGCCAGCAGTAAAGTGCGTTGCGGGGAGGTTGAGATCTTGCCCCAAAGTCATCCCAGACACTAATGCTAAGCCACACGATGGCAGCATCTAGTGTCCGTGGAGTCAAAGCACTATTTCAACCCCACAGTTTTGGATCAACTTACCACAAGGGGAGGTGAAGAGCACCCCCAGCAACACACACACACACACACACACACACACACACACAAACACCATTCCTGGTGGTGGGAGGGGAACAGGAGAAAGGACAAAAGAAGTAAGAGATGAAGAGAAAAGAAGGAGGGATGGAGGAAAAGGTAAAACGAAAAGGACAAACCCTAATGTCCACAGTGATTCCACAGGACAAAATCCCAGGTGGGCTATAAAATTCTGCCACCTTGAAATAGTCTTATCCATGCCTAGAATTCAGCTGGCACCAGATGGATCAGACTGAGCAGCTTCCAAAACCTCTCCGAGGCTCTAACTTTCTGAACAGGGACATCTGGTTTCTAGTAAAATCAGTAAAAGGAAAGGAGAAAACTCGAAAGAGGTTCCTCCTCGCACTCACCTAGGTGAACCCTAATAGTCTCTCAAAGAGAGACCTTGAGAAGGAGAATTGCTGAAGCTAAGCCACAGGGGTCTACGAGGTTTTCCTGGTTCTGCGACCCTATCCTGCCTGGCTGATGTCAGCATCTCTCTCTGAGGTCACCACCTCCCTAACACCTTTGACCAATAGGCTGAGATCCTGCAAAAGGCCTTTGTGATGTCACTGCCACACACCCACCCATCCCCTGAAGTGCTATTGTCCTACCGCTCACCAGACACTTTCAAGGTCTGAGCTACTCCCTGTGGATCACGCCACTCAATGCCTGTTCATTCTAGGAAGCAAGCCGGCTAGACAGTAAAACATCAGAGGCTGTTCCCAACGCTACACTCAGTTTTAAAAAATTAGTAGACTTTATGGCCAGAAGAGACCTTTAGAGCATCTCATCTAACCCCCTGCATATCATGGGCTTCCTGTATAGCACAACAGTTACTTTTTTGGAAAACACATTCCAGAAAGGCATCTAGTCTTCATTCATTGACATCAAGAGATAGAGAATCCACCACTTTCCCTTTTAGTGAGTGCCAGGGGGCTCCATTTCCCCTTCCACTAGTTCCCCATTTACAGTGAGACAGAGCAGTACCTGCAGCAGGGAGCGGGAGTTGCTGAAAGACTCAGAGGCACAACCCCTGCAGTGTCTCAGGCACCTGGTGCAAGTGCCGGATGATGCGGACCTGGTGCATCACTTTGGCCGTGACGTCCTCCTCCTGCAAGGGAACCAGAACCTGTCACAGACTCAAACGCCCCGAGGAATCAGGGGGAATTAAGGGCCCCTGGAACCAGCAGTATTTCCACTCAGCACCTGACCACCACTGAGGGATAAATTCACCTCCTGAACCCCAGAATGGAGTCTTCTTGTCCTTTCTAGTAACCTCCAGTGCCAAATACCCTCCTTGAAGGGTGAGCTGCTGCTACCTCCCTCTCAGTGCCCTTGACAGCTGTTCCACCTCCAAACCACAGCTCAAGTTATCAGAACCCTCTTCTCCACCCCCACCCAGGTTGGCCAGGGAGGCGGCTCTAGCAGGGGGGGCAGGAGGGATTCTGCCAGCAGTGAAGTGGGTTCCGGGGAGGTTGAGATCTTGCCCCAAGTCATCCCAGACACCAATGCTAATCCACACGATGGCAGCATCTAGTGTCAGTGGAGTCCAAGCACTATTTCAACCACACAGGTTTGGATGAACTCCCCACAAGGGGAGGTGAAGAGCACCCCAACACACACACACACACACACAAACCACTCCTGGTGGTGGGAGGGGAACAGGAGAAAGGACAAAAGAAGTAAGAAATGAAAAGAAAGGAAGGAAGGAGGGAGGAAAAGGTAAAACGAAAAGGACAAACACTAATGTCCCCAGTGATTCTACGGGACAAAATCACAGGGAGGGAATAAAATTCTGCCACCTTCAACTAGTGTTTTCCATGCCTAGAATTCAGCTGGCACCAGGTGGATCAGACTGAACAGGATACAAACCTCTCCGAGTCACTTACTTTCCTCAAAGAGAGACCTCAAGGAGGAGACTTGCTGAAGCAAAGCAACAGGGGTCTCTGAGGTTTCCCTGGCCCTCATGTCAGCATCTCTCTCTGAGGTCACCACCTCCCTAACACATTTGACCAATAAGCTGAGGTCCTGCAAAAGGCTTTTGTGATGTCACTGCCACACCCACCCATCCTCTGAAGTGCTAATGTCCTGATTCTGGCCTGACACTTTGAAGGTTTGAGCTACTCTCTGTGGATCACCCCACTCAATGCGCCCTCATTCTAGGAAGCAAGCCGGCTAGACAGTAAAACATCAGAGGCTGCTCCCAATGCTACACTCAGAGTTTCCAAAATTAGGAGACTTTATGGTCACATGAGACCTTTAGAGTATCTAGTCTAACCCCCTGCATATCATAGGCTTCCTCTATAGTACAATAGTTACTTTTTGGGCACACACATTGCAGAAAGGCATCTAGTTTCATTCAATGACATCAAGAGATGGAGAATCCACCACTTTCCCTTTTAGTGAATGCCAGGGGGCTCCATTTCCCCTTCCAGTAGCTCCCTATTTACAATCAGCCAGAGCAGTACCTGCAGCAGGGAGCGGGAGTTCCTGAAGGCCTCAGAGGCGCAGCCCCTGCAGTGTCTCAGGCACCTGGCGCAAGTGGCGGATGATGCGGAGCTGGTGCATCACTCTGGCCATGACGTCCTCCTGCTGCAAGGGAACGAAAACCTGTCAGAGACTCAAACGCTCCGAGGAATCAGGAGGAATTAAGGGCAAATGGAACCAGCAGTATTTCCACCCAGCACCTGCCCACCACTGAGGGATGAATTCACCTCCTCAACCCCAGAATGGAGTCTTCTCCTTTCTAGTAACCTCCAGTGTCCACCCCCCTCCTTGTAGGGTGAGTTCCTGCTACCTCCCCCTCGGTGTCCTTGACAGCTGATCCAGGAGGGATTCTGGCAGCAGTGAAGTGGGTTGCAGGGAGGTTGAGATCTTGCCCCAAGTCATCCCAGACACTAATGCTAAGCCACACGATGGCACCATCTAGTGTCAATGGTGTCCAAGCACTATTTCAACCCCACAGTTTTCGATGAACTTCCCACAAAGGGCAACAGAGGGTCCTGTGGCACCTTTGAGACTAACAGAAGTACTGGGAGCATAAGCTTTCGTGGGTCAGAACCTCACTTCTTCAGATGCAAGTAATGGAAATCTCCAGAGGCAGGTATATATCAGTGTGGAGATAACGAGGTTAGTTCAATCAGGGAGGGTGAGGTGCTCTGCTAGCAGTGGAGGTGTGAACACCAAGGGAGGAGAAACTCTTTCTGTAGTTGGATAGCCATTCACAGTCTTTGTTTAATCCTGATCTGATGGTGTCAAATTTGCAGATGAACTGAAGCTCAGCAGTTTCTCTTTGGAGTCTGGTCCTGAAGTTTTTTTGCTGTAAGATGGCTACCTTAACATCTGCTATTGTGTGGCCAGGGAGGTTGAAGTGTTCTCCTACAGGTTTTTGTATATTGCCATTCCTGATATCTGACTTGTGTCCATTTATCCTCTTGCGTAGTGACTGTCCAGTTTGGCCAATGTACATAGCAGAGGGGCATTGCTGGCATATGATGGCATATATAACATTGGTGGACGTGCAGGTGAATGAGCCGGTGATGTTGTAGCTGATCTGGTTAGGTCCAGTGATGGTGTTGCTGGTGTAGATATGTGGGCAGAGTTGGCATCGAGGTTTGTTGCATGGGTTGGTTCCTGAGTTAGAGTTGTTATGGTGCGATGCGTGGTTGCTGGTGAGAATATGCTTAAGGTTGGCAGGTTGTCTGTGGGCGAGGACTGGCCTGCCTCCCAAGGTCTGTGAAAGTGAGGGATCATTGTCCAGGATGGGTTGTAGATCACTGATGATGCGTTGGAGAGGTTTAAGCTGAGGACTGTAGGTGATGGCCAGTGGAGTTCTGTTGGTTTCTCTTCTGGGCCTGTATGCGGGATGTTTGTGTAGAGAGCCTCTACATCCATGGTGGCTAGGATGGTGTTTTCTGGGAGGTCACCAATGCATTGTAGTTTTCTCAGGAAATCTGTGGTGTCACGGAGATAGCTGGGAGTGCTGGTGGCGTAGGGTCTGAGTAGGGAGTCCACATATCCAGACAGTCCTTCAGTGAGAGTGCCAATGCCCGAGATGATGGGGCGTCCAGGATTTCCAGGTTTGTGGATCTTAGGTAGTAGATAGAATAACCCCGGTCGGGGCTCTAAGGGTATGTTGATTTGTTCCTGTGTTAGTGTAGGGAGTGTCCTGAGTAGATGGTGCAGTTTCTTAGTGTATTCCTCAGTGGGATCTGAGGAAAGCGGCCTTTAGAATTTGGTATTGGAGAGTTGTCTGGCAGCCTCCTTCTGGTAGTCAGACCTGTTCATGATGAGAACAGCACCTCCTTTATCCGTCTCTTTGATGATAATGTCAGGGTGGTTTCTGAGGCTGTGGATGGCATTGCGTTCTGCACGACTTAGGTTATGAGGCAAGCGATGTTGTTTTTCCACAATTTCTGCCGGTGCACGTCGGCGGAAGCAGACTGGTCCAGACTGTCATTTCGACCCTCAGGAGGAGTCCATGTGGAGTTCTTCTTCCTGTGTTGTTGGTGGGAGGGTATCTGTGTATCAGTGCGCTGTTCAGTGTTATCATGAAAGTATTCTTTGAGTCGGAGGCGGCGAAAGTAGGCTTCCAGATCACCACAGAACTGTATCATGTTCGTGGGGGTGCTGGGGCAAAAGGAGAGTCCCCGAGATAGGACAGACTCTTCTGCTGGGTTGAGTGTGTAGCTGGATAAATTGACGATATTGCTGGGTGAGTTCGGGGTACCCCTGTTGTGGCCCCATGTGGCAGGTAGGATTTTAGACAGCTTACGGTCCTTTTTCCTTTGTAGAGAGGTGAGGTGTGTAACGTAGATCTCCTGTCTTATTTTAGTAAAGTCCATTTGTGTGGAGGGTTGGTTATTTATGAAAGTCTCCAGGTTGGAGAGCTCTTTCTTGATGTTTTTCTGTTTGCTGTATAGGATGCTGATCAGGTGGTTCCTCAGTTTCTTTGATAATGTATGGCATAATCTCTCACTGTGGTCTGTGCAGTATGTAGATAGCAATGGATTTTTCACCTTCAGTCCATTTGGTATGATGTCCATCCGTTTGCATTTGGAAAGGAAGATGATATCTGTCTGTATTTGTGCAAGTTTCTTCATGAGGTTGATAGATTTCCATTCCATACGGCTAAATGCAGTGCCTTGCATGGTGTCAAGTATCAGAGGGGTAGGCGTGTTAGTCTGAATCTGTAAAAAGCAACAGAGGGTCCTGTGGCACCTTTGAGACTAACAGAAGTACTGGGAGCATAAGCTTTTGTGGGTCAGAACCTCACTTCTTCAGATGCAAGTAATGGAAATCTCCAGAGGCAGGTATATATCAGTGTGGAGATAACGAGGTTAGTTCAATCAGGGAGGGTGAGGTGCTCTGCTAGCAGTTGAGGTGTGAACACCAAGGGAGGAGAAACTCTTTCTGTAGTTGGATAGCCATTCACAGTCTTTGTTTAATCCTGATCTGATGGTGTCAAATTTGCAGATGAACTGAAGCTCAGCAGTTTCTCTTTGGAGTCTGGTCCTGAAGTTTTTTTGCTGTAAGATGGCTACCTTAACATCTGCTATTGTGTGGCCAGGGAGGTTGAAGTGTTCTCCTACAGGTTTTTGTATATTGCCATTCCTGATATCTGACTTGTGTCCATTTATCCTCTTGCGTAGTGACTGTCCAGTTTGGCCAATGTACATAGCAGAGGGGCATTGCTGGCATATGATGGCATATATAACATTGGTGGACGTGCAGGTGAATGAGCCGGTGATGTTGTAGGTGATCTGGTTAGGTCCAGTGATGGTGTTGCTGGTGTAGATATGTGGGCAGAGTTGGCATCGAGGTTTGTTGCATGGGTTGGTTCCTGAGTTAGAGTTGTTATGGTGCGATGCGTGGTTGCTGGTGAGAATATGCTTAAGGTTGGCAGGTTGTCTGTGGGCGAGGACTGGCCTGCCTCCCAAGGTCTGTGAAAGTGAGGGATCATTGTCCAGGATGGGTTGTAGATCACTGATGATGCGTTGGAGAGGTTTAAGCTGAGGATTGTAGGTGATGGCCAGTGGAGTTCTGTTGGTTTCTCTTCTGGGCCTGTCTTGTAGCAGGAGTCTTCTGGGTACACGTCTGGCTCTGCTGATTTGTTTCTTTATTTCCTTGTGTGGGTATCGTAGTTTTGAGAATGCTTGGTGAAGATCTTGTAGGTGTTGGTCTCTGTCTGAGGGGTTGGAGCAGATGCGATTGTACCTCAGTGCTTGGCTGTAGACGATGGATCGTGTGGTGTGACCGGGGTGGAAGCTGGAGGCATGAAGGTAGGCGTAGCGGTCGGTGGGCTTTCGGTATAGGGTGGTGTTAATGTGGCCATCGCTTATTTGTACGGTGGTGTCCAGGAAGTGGACCTCCCGTGTAGATTGGTCCAGGCTGAGGTTGATGGTGGGGTGGAAGCTGTTGAAAGCATGGTGGATTTCTTCCAGGGCCTCCTTCCCATGGGTCCAGATGATGAAGGTGTCATCAATATAGCGTAGGTAGAGAAGGGGCATGAGTGGACGAGAGCTGAGGAAGCGTTGTTCTAGGTCAGCCATAAAAATGTTGGCATATTGTGGGGCCATGCGGGTGCCCATAGCGGTGCCACTGGTCTGGAGGTATATATTGTCACCAAATTTGAAATAATTGTGCGTGAGGATAAAGTCACAGAGCTCAGCAATAAGTTGTGCTGTGTCATCATCAGGGATACTGTTCCTGACAGCTTGTATTCCATCTGTATGCGGGATGTTTGTGTAGAGAGCCTCTACATCCATGGTGGCTAGGATGGTGTTTTCTGGGAGGTCACCAATGCATTGTAGTTTTCTCAGGAAATCTGTGGTGTCACGGAGATAGCTGGGAGTGCTGGTGGCGTAGGGTCTGAGTAGGGAGTCCACATATCCAGACAGTCCTTCAGTGAGAGTGCCAATGCCCGAGATGATGGGGCGTCCAGGATTTCCAGGTTTGTGGATATTAGGTAGTAGATAGAATAACCCCGGTCGGGGCTCTAAGGCTATGTTGATTTGTTCCTGTGTTAGTGTAGGGAGTGTCCTGAGTAGATGGTGCAGTTTCTTAGTGTATTCCTCAGTGGGATCTGAGGAAAGCGGCCTGTAGAATTTGGTATTGGAGAGTTGTCTGGCAGCCTCCTTCTGGTAGTCAGACCTGTTCATGATGACAACAGCACCTCCTTTATCCGTCTCTTTGATGATAATGTCAGGGTGGTTTCTGAGGCTGTGGATGGCATTGCGTTCTGCACGACTTAGGTTATGAGGCAAGCGATGTTGTTTTTCCACAATTTCTGCCGGTGCACGTCGGCGGAAGCAGACTGGTCCAGACTGTCATTTCGACCCTCAGGAGGAGTCCATGTGGAGTTCTTCTTCCTGTGTTGTTGGTGGGAGGGTATCTGTGTATCAGTGCGCTGTTCAGTGTTATCATGAAAGTATTCTTTGAGTCGGAGGCGGCGAAAGTAGGCTTCCAGATCACCACAGAACTGTATCATGTTCGTGGGGGTGCTGGGGCAAAAGGAGAGTCCCCGAGATAGGACAGACTCTTCTGCTGGGTTGAGTGTGTAGCTGGATAAATTGACGATATTGCTGGGTGAGTTCGGGGTACCCCTGTTGTGGCCCCATGTGGCAGGTAGGATTTTAGACAGCTTACGGTCCTTTTTCCTTTGTAGAGAGGTGAGGTGTGTAACGTAGATCTCCTGTCTTATTTTAGTAAAGTCCATTTGTGTGGAGGGTTGGTTATTTATGAAAGTCTCCAGGTTGGAGAGCTCTTTCTTGATGTTTTTCTGTTTGCTGTATAGGATGCTGATCAGGTGGTTCCTCAGTTTCTTTGATAATGTATGGCATAATCTCTCACTGTGGTCTGTGCAGTATGTAGATAGCAATGGATTTTTCACCTTCAGTCCATTTGGTATGATGTCCATCCGTTTGCATTTGGAAAGGAAGATGATATCTGTCTGTATTTGTGCAAGTTTCTTCATGAGGTTGATAGATTTCCATTCCATACGGCTAAATGCAGTGCCTTGCATGGTGTCAAGTATCAGAGGGGTAGCCGTGTTAGTCTGAATCTGTAAAAAGCAACAGAGGGTCCTGTGGCACCTTTGAGACTAACAGAAGTACTGGGAGCATAAGCTTTCGTGGGTCAGAACCTCACTTCTTCAGATGCAAGTAATGGAAATCTCCAGAGGCAGGTATATATCAGTGTGGAGATAACGAGGTTAGTTCAATCAGGGAGGGTGAGGTGCTCTGCTAGCAGTTGAGGTGTGAACACCAAGGGAGGAGAAACTCTTTCTGTAGTTGGATAGCCATTCACAGTCTTTGTTTAATCCTGATCTGATGGTGTCAAATTTGCAGATGAACTGAAGCTCAGCAGTTTCTCTTTGGAGTCTGGTCCTGAAGTTTTTTTGCTGTAAAATGGCTACCTTAACATCTGCTATTGTGTGGCCAGGGAGGTTGAAGTGTTCTCCTACAGGTTTTTGTATATTGCCATTCCTGATATCTGACTTGTGTCCATTTATCCTCTTGCGTAGTGACTGTCCAGTTTGGCCAATGTACATAGCAGAGGGGCATTGCTGGCATATGATGGCATATATAACATTGGTGGACGTGCAGGTGAATGAGCCGGTGATGTTGTAGGTGATCTGGTTAGGTCCAGTGATGGTGTTGCTGGTGTAGATATGTGGGCAGAGTTGGCATCGAGGTTTGTTGCATGGGTTGGTTCCTGAGTTAGAGTTGTTATGGTGCGATGCGTGGTTGCTGGTGAGAATATGCTTAAGGTTGGCAGGTTGTCTGTGGGCGAGGACTGGCCTGCCTCCCAAGGTCTGTGAAAGTGAGGGATCATTGTCCAGGATGGGTTGTAGATCACTGATGATGCGTTGGAGAGGTTTAAGCTGAGGATTGTAGGTGATGGCCAGTGGAGTTCTGTTGGTTTCTCTTCTGGGCCTGTCTTGTAGCAGGAGTCTTCTGGGTACACGTCTGGCTCTGCTGATTTGTTTCTTTATTTCCTTGTGTGGGTATCGTAGTTTTGAGAATGCTTGGTGAAGATCTTGTAGGTGTTGGTCTCTGTCTGAGGGGTTGGAGCAGATGCGATTGTACCTCAGTGCTTGGCTGTAGACGATGGATCGTGTGGTGTGACCGGGGTGGAAGCTGGAGGCATGAAGGTAGGCGTAGCGGTCGGTGGGCTTTCGGTATAGGGTGGTGTTAATGTGGCCATCGCTTATTTGTACGGTGGTGTCCAGGAAGTGGACCTCCCGTGTAGATTGGTCCAGGCTGAGGTTGATGGTGGGGTGGAAGCTGTTGAAAGCATGGTGGATTTCTTCCAGGGCCTCCTTCCCATGGGTCCAGATGATGAAGGTGTCATCAATATAGCGTAGGTAGAGAAGGGGCATGAGTGGACGAGAGCTGAGGAAGCGTTGTTCTAGGTCAGCCATAAAAATGTTGGCATATTGTGGGGCCATGCGGGTGCCCATAGCGGTGCCACTGGTCTGGAGGTATATATTGTCACCAAATTTGAAATAATTGTGCGTGAGGATAAAGTCACAGAGCTCAGCAATAAGTTGTGCTGTGTCATCATCAGGGATACTGTTCCTGACAGCTTGTATTCCATCTGTATGCGGGATGTTTGTGTAGAGAGCCTCTACATCCATGGTGGCTAGGATGGTGTTTTCTGGGAGGTCACCAATGCATTGTAGTTTTCTCAGGAAATCTGTGGTGTCACGGAGATAGCTGGGAGTGCTGGTGGCGTAGGGTCTGAGTAGGGAGTCCACATATCCAGACAGTCCTTCAGTGAGAGTGCCAATGCCCGAGATGATGGGGCGTCCAGGATTTCCAGGTTTGTGGATATTAGGTAGTAGATAGAATAACCCCGGTCGGGGCTCTAAGGCTATGTTGATTTGTTCCTGTGTTAGTGTAGGGAGTGTCCTGAGTAGATGGTGCAGTTTCTTAGTGTATTCCTCAGTGGGATCTGAGGAAAGCGGCCTGTAGAATTTGGTATTGGAGAGTTGTCTGGCAGCCTCCTTCTGGTAGTCAGACCTGTTCATGATGACAACAGCACCTCCTTTATCCGTCTCTTTGATGATAATGTCAGGGTGGTTTCTGAGGCTGTGGATGGCATTGCGTTCTGCACGACTTAGGTTATGAGGCAAGCGATGTTGTTTTTCCACAATTTCTGCCGGTGCACGTCGGCGGAAGCAGACTGGTCCAGACTGTCATTTCGACCCTCAGGAGGAGTCCATGTGGAGTTCTTCTTCCTGTGTTGTTGGTGGGAGGGTATCTGTGTATCAGTGCGCTGTTCAGTGTTATCATGAAAGTATTCTTTGAGTCGGAGGCGGCGAAAGTAGGCTTCCAGATCACCACAGAACTGTATCATGTTCGTGGGGGTGCTGGGGCAAAAGGAGAGTCCCCGAGATAGGACAGACTCTTCTGCTGGGTTGAGTGTGTAGCTGGATAAATTGACGATATTGCTGGGTGAGTTCGGGGTACCCCTGTTGTGGCCCCATGTGGCAGGTAGGATTTTAGACAGCTTACGGTCCTTTTTCCTTTGTAGAGAGGTGAGGTGTGTAACGTAGATCTCCTGTCTTATTTTAGTAAAGTCCATTTGTGTGGAGGGTTGGTTATTTATGAAAGTCTCCAGGTTGGAGAGCTCTTTCTTGATGTTTTTCTGTTTGCTGTATAGGATGCTGATCAGGTGGTTCCTCAGTTTCTTTGATAATGTATGGCATAATCTCTCACTGTGGTCTGTGCAGTATGTAGATAGCAATGGATTTTTCACCTTCAGTCCATTTGGTATGATGTCCATCCGTTTGCATTTGGAAAGGAAGATGATATCTGTCTGTATTTGTGCAAGTTTCTTCATGAGGTTGATAGATTTCCATTCCATACGGCTAAATGCAGTGCCTTGCATGGTGTCAAGTATCAGAGGGGTAGCCGTGTTAGTCTGAATCTGTAAAAAGCAACAGAGGGTCCTGTGGCACCTTTGAGACTAACAGAAGTACTGGGAGCATAAGCTTTCGTGGGTCAGAACCTCACTTCTTCAGATGCAAGTAATGGAAATCTCCAGAGGCAGGTATATATCAGTGTGGAGATAACGAGGTTAGTTCAATCAGGGAGGGTGAGGTGCTCTGCTAGCAGTTGAGGTGTGAACACCAAGGGAGGAGAAACTCTTTCTGTAGTTGGATAGCCATTCACAGTCTTTGTTTAATCCTGATCTGATGGTGTCAAATTTGCAGATGAACTGAAGCTCAGCAGTTTCTCTTTGGAGTCTGGTCCTGAAGTTTTTTTGCTGTAAAATGGCTACCTTAACATCTGCTATTGTGTGGCCAGGGAGGTTGAAGTGTTCTCCTACAGGTTTTTGTATATTGCCATTCCTGATATCTGACTTGTGTCCATTTATCCTCTTGCGTAGTGACTGTCCAGTTTGGCCAATGTACATAGCAGAGGGGCATTGCTGGCATATGATGGCATATATAACATTGGTGGACGTGCAGGTGAATGAGCCGGTGATGTTGTAGCTGATCTGGTTAGGTCCAGTCCAGTTTGGCCAATGTACATAGCAGAGGGGCATTGCATATCATAGGCTTCATCTATAGTACTGTCATAACTATAAAGGGAAGGGTAACAGCTGTCCTGTGTACAGTACTATAAAATCCCTCCTGGCCAGAGACTCCAAAATCCTTTTCCCTGTAAAGGGTTAAGAAGCTCAGGTAACCTGGCTGGCATCTGACCTAGAGGACCAATAAGGGGACAAGATACTTTCAAATCTTGGGGGGGGGGGAGGCTTTTGTTTGTGTTCTTTGTTTTGGTTGTGCGTTCGCTCTCGGGACTGAGAGGGACCAGACATCAATCCAGGTTCTCCACATCTTTCTAAACAAGTCTCTCCTATTTCAAACTTGTAAGTAAATAGCCAGGCAAGGCGTGTTAGTTTTCCTTTGTTTTCTCAACTTGTAAATGTACCTTTTACTAGAGTGTTTATCTTTGTTTGCTGTACTTTGAACCTAAAACTAAAGGGGAGTCCTCTGAGCTCTTTAAGTTTAATTACCCTGTAAGGTTATTTCCATACTGATTTTACAAAAATAATTTTTACCTTTTTCTTTAATTAAAAACCTTCTTTTTAAAAACCTAATTATTTTTTTCCTTGTTTTAAATCCAAGGGGGTTGGATCTGTATTCACCAGGAGTTGGTGGGAGAAAGAAGGGGGGATGGTTAATTTCTCCTTCTTTTAAAATCCCAGGGGGGTTGGAACTGTATTCACCAAAAGTTGGTGGGAGGAAGGAGGGGAATGGTTACTTTCTCCTTGTTTTAAGATCCAAGGGGTTTGGATCTGTATTCACCAGGGAATTGGTGAAGGTCTCTCAAGGCTACCCAGGGAAGGAAATTAGCCTTGGAATGGTGGCAGCGAACCAGAGCTAAGCTGGTAGTTAAGCTTAAAAGTTTTCATGCAGGCCCCTACATTTGTACCCTAAAGTTCAAAGTGGGAATACAGCCTTAACAACCTGTCAGAGACTCAAACGCCCCGAGGAATCAGGGGGAATTCAGGGCACCTGGAACCAGCAGCATTTCCACTCAGCACCTGCCCACCACTGAGGGATGAATTCACCACCTGAACCCCAGAATGGAGTCTTCTTCTCCTTTCTAGTAACCTCCAATGCCAACCCACCTCTATGTAGGGTGAGCTCCTGCTACCTCCCCCTCAGTGCTCTTGACAGCTGTTCCACCTCCAAACCACGGCTCAAGTTATCAGAACCCTCTTCTATACCCCCAACCAGGTTGGGCAGGGAGGCGGCTCTAGCATGGGGGGCAGGAGGGATTCTGCCAAGAGTGAAGTAGGTTGCAGGGAGGTTGAGATCT